>NW_011495035.1:975705-997627 GCF_000754665.1 Bison bison bison | reverse complement strand
CTTTTCAATATGCTATCTAGGTTGGTCATAACTTTCCTTCCAAGGAGTAAGCGTCTTTTAATTTCATGGCTGCAGTCACCATCTGCAGTGATTTTGGAGCCCCCAAAAATCAAGTCTGACACTGTTTCCACTGTTTCCCCATCTATTTCCCATGAAGTGATGGGACCAGATGCCATGATCTTCATTTTCTGAATGTTGAGTTTTAAGCCAACTTTTCACTCTCCTCTTTCACCTTTAACAAGGTAAAACACCCTAAAATTGATGTTTTAACAAGCTCTCATCACTTTAACAAGGCCATCATCATTTCACATTTGGGTGACTGAAAAGCCTCTTGACTCTTCCACCTACTATGTGCTCTCTTGCGGCCTATGTTCAATATACTGTGTGATCCTTGTAAAACATGTCAGATCATACCACTCCTGTGCACAAAGAACCCCTCTCCAATGGCTCCCTATTTATCTCTGAGGAAAATAAAACTCCTTACAATGGCCTGCCTGCTGCTAACCCTAACCCTAACCCTAAGTCACTTCAATCATGTCCGACTCTGTGCGACCCCATAGACGGCAGCCCACCAGGCTCCCCCGACCCTGGGATTCTCCAGGCAAGAACACTGGAGTGGGTTGCCTTTTACTTCTCCAGTGCATGAAAGTGAAAAGTGAAAGTGAAGTTGCTCAGTCGTGTCCGACCCTCAGTGACCCCATGGACAGCAGCCTTCCAGGCTCCGCCATCCATGGGATTTTCCAGGCAAGAGTACTGGAGTGGGGTGCCATTGGCCTACAAGTCCCTAAACCAGAGCTGTCCATGGGCTTGTTAGATATGCTCATTCTTGGGCTCCACACCAGAACTGATGCATCAGTATTTCTGAGTGAGGATCACAATTAATGTTTTAACAAGCTCTCCAGGTAGATTCTTATCCACAACAAAGTTTGAAGACTCCAGCCCACTGTGCCCACCTCCCCTTCCATCCCGAGGTCATTTCTCTCTGATCTTATCTCCCATAACCATCCTAAGCACTTAGAAACCCCAATCCCCTCCCCACCAGTGACCCCCACCCACCCCTATTCTGTTCTCTGTGTCCAGAACATGGCCTGGCACATAGTAGGAGCTCAGCAAATATGTAGAGAATTGATGACTGAGTGGAGGCAGTGGGGCTGAAATGCATGGATGAGGGGAGAGACTAGAAAACTAAGGACAAAGGGTATCAGACTGTTTAGGGCCTTGGACAGGTTAGAGGTTAGGGTCCTGACAGATTCTGGAAATGTCCTGAAGGAATGGAGAAGTGGCAGACTGACTTTCTTCTTGACTAATTCAGAAAACCCTGGAGGAAATGTCTCCAAGCCAGGCAGATGATTCACAGTGCACCTCCCCAATCTGAGTTACAAAACTTCCTTTTCTGTGAGGGCAGACCCAAAGACTGCCAACTCTTATAGCTCTTATTCATGATGCTTAGGGCCCTGAGGATCTAACACACATGGCTAAGAGCCTGGACATTTGTCTCTATCTCTAGCTTCCCTCATAGCTCAGTTGGTAAAGAATCCACCTGCAATGCAGGAGACCCCAGTTCGATTCCTGGGTCAGGAAGAGCCACTGGAGTAGGGACAGGTTACCCACTCCAGTATTCTTGGGCTTCCCTTGTGGCTCATCTGGTAAACAATCTGTCTGCAATGTGGGAGACCTGGGTTCAATCCCTGGGTTGGGAAGATCCCTTGAAGAAGGGAAAGGTTACCCATTGCAGTATTCTGGCCTGGAGAATTCCATGCACGGTATAGTCCATGGGGTCGGAAAGAGTTGGACATGACTGAGTGACTTTCACTACACTGTAGACCTCTTGATAAGTCACAATTAAAGCAGAAGTCCTCAAGCTGGTGGCCCATAGGCACAGTCCACAGGTATGGCTTAATGGCCTACAGAGTGTTTAATTAAAAATTAGGAGTTCTCATACTAAAATTTGGATGTCTGGTTTCTCTGAATACAAAGACCTAGCAACAATGAACAACCACCCAGTGGGCCAGTAGGGGGCGGAGCTGAGAAGCAGCTGCCTTCCTTTGATGTGACTCTTGCTCTTCATTTTGCCACATTCTTGTTCAGTCACTAAGTTGCGTCCACCTCTATGTGACCTCACGGACTGCAGCACACCAGGCTTCCCTGTCCTTCACTATCTCCCGGAGCTTGTTCAAACGCATGTCCATTAAGTCGACAATGCCATCCAACAATCTCATTCTCTGTCGCCCCCTTCTCCTGCCTTCAATCCTATTCCCAGCATCAGGGTCTTTTCTAATGAGTCAGCTCTTCGCATCAGGTGGACAAAGTACTGGAGCTTCAGCTTCAGCATCAGTCCTTCCAGTGAACATTCAGGGTTGATTTCCTTTAGGATTGACTGGTTTAATCTCCCTGCTGTCTAAGAGACTCTCAAGAGTCTTCTCCAGCACCATAGTTCGAAAGCATCAATTCTTCAGCACTCAGCCTTTTTTATGGTCCAACTCTCACATCCCATACATGACCACTGGAAAAACCACAGGCTTGCCTATATGGACATTTGTCAGCAAAGTGATGTCTCTGCTTTTTAATATGCTATCTAGATTTGTAATAGCTTTTTTCCAAGGAGCAAGCGTCTTTTAATTCTGTGGTTGGAGTCACCATCTGCAGTGATTTTGGAGTCCAAGAAAATAAAATCTGTCACTGCTTCCCCTTTCTTCTCATCTATTTTTTGTGAAGTAATGGACAAGATGCCATGATCTTCATTTTTTGAATGTTGAGCTTTAAGCCAGATTTTTCACTCTCCTCTTTCATTTTCATCAAGAGGCTCTTTAGTTCCTCCTCGCTTTCTGCCATTAGAGCAGTATCATCTGCATATCTGAGGTTGCTAATATTTCTCCCAGCAATCTTGATTCCAGTTTGTGATTCATCCAGCCCAGCATTTCACATGATGTGTTCTGCATATAAGTTAAATAAGCAGGGTGACAATATAAAATCTTGACATACTCCTTTCCCAATTTTTGAACCAGTCTGTTGCTCTATGTCCAGCTCTAACTGTTGCTTCTTGACCTGCATACAGGTTTCTCAGGAAGCAGGTAAGGCGGTCTGGTATTCCCATATCTTTAAGAATTTTCCACAGTTTGCTGTGATCCACACAGTCAAAGGCTTTCAGGTATTCAGTGAAGCACAAGTAGATGTTTTTCTGGAATTCCATTGCTTTTTCTATAGTCCAACATATGTTGGCAATTTGATCTCTGGTTATCACTCCTTATTCTGATACTTAAAACGGCCCTGATCTACTCATTAATTTGCTTGGCTCCTGAAGGCATTTAAATTGGCAAACTCCCTTAGCCTTTCACATTCCATATTCCAGGAGGTAGTTCCAAATCCGATGAAATGATGGTAGCATAAGTGGGACTAGAATACACTAAATGAACAATCTCATATGATACAGGTGAGAAAATGAATTGATACTAAGTTTTTAAAAGTACATGCTCATCTAGCAATTCACACTTTACACAACTTTTCTAAGGTAATCATCAGATATAAGGGCAAAGATTTAAGAACACAGAGGTCCAGCAGAGCATTACCTAAAAAAGAAGACCTTAGGACCCACTGCTTATTTTTGGAAATAAAGTTTTAGTGGGACATAGCCACACTCATTAATTTACATATAGTGTACAACTGTTTTCAAACTATTACAATACTAGACGGCAGTTGGGTAATAGACCTTACATCCTCCAAAGCATACAGTATTTACTACCTGGCCCTTTAAAGAAAGTGTGCCAACCACTACTCTCAAATAACAAAATATGGGAAATTAATACAAAGCAATGCATTCAAGTAATTATGAGGAAGCTATATGAGTTCAAGGTTCCTCAACCTCAGCACTATTGACCCTATGGCCAAGTACTTCTTTGTTGCGGGGTTGTATGTGTATTACAGGGTATTTAGCAACATCCTTGGCCTCTGCCCAGTGTATGCCAATGGAACGATTTCCTCAACACTGGTTGTAACATTCAAAAATGTCTCCAGACATTCTAAATGTCCTTAGGGTGAGGGGAGGGAATTGCCCTCAAATAGATGGACACAATATAGACAGTGAAATGTGTCTATAAAACTATTTAATGAGAGGAAAAGTTTATCATATAAGTAGGAACACAAAGGAGAAGGCATGGCACCCCACTCCAGTACTCTTGCCTGGAAAATCCCATGGACAAAGGAGCCTGGTGGGCTGCAGTCCATGGGGTCGCTGGGAGTCGGACACGACTGGGCGACTTCACTTTCACTTTTCACTTTCATGCACTGGAGAAGGAAATGGCAACCCACTCCAGTGTTCTTGCCTGGAGAATCCCAGGGACGGGGGAGCCTGGTGGGCTGCCGTCTATGGGGCCGCACACAGTCGGACACAACTGAAGCGACTTAGCAGCAGCAGCAGCAACAGGAACACAAAACAAGTTAGAATCACTACCTACTCTGTGACCCTAAACTGAATTAAAAATGCTTTCATTACATATGCACACACACACACAAACCAGTTACAAATCATTCAGCAAAAATCTTCATCATGACTATCTCAGGATGATTAAAGTATAGATGACTGTTATCTTATTGGTTCTTTTAAATATTTTCTATTATGTCACAAAGAGTCAGACACAACTTTGCAACTGAACAACAACAATAATGTATACGATGCTAATTTTGTAATTAAGAAAAAAAATCTATAAATTCCACAAAAATTAAAGTTTGTGGATGTGGACAAATAAAAATATATTCAGGCAGAATTTCGCTACTAAAAATTTTGAAAACCAGAAATAAACTCATGAAGGCATTATGTAATGATGAAATCTGCCTCATTTCAATTTTTTTCTTTAAATACTAGATTAGATTAAGAAGACCCTGCTACTTTTGAAATTTTTGGTCTAACAATCAAGCCCAGACTGTTTCAGTTTGTACAATGTCTGACACATTTTTACGGTTTTCTAAAGGGCTGCAATTACGTGACTGCGTGGTGTTCTTATAATAAGAGCTCATTGTAAGGACTGTCCAGCTGCCCCCACCCCAATGGGAGTTGTGAGTGCCGCCTTCCACGTGTTATAACTTTTTTTTATGCCCCAGTTTAGCACTGCCTCCAAATCGCAGACGCCTTTTTGTTTCAGCATTTCTCCCCCCAAATGCCCCTATTGTTTGCAGTTTATCGGGTATTAGAGATCATTACGGCACAAGCGGCAAAACTCTTTTTCAGAAGGACAGACACTCTTTAAGAAACTGGCAGTGGTCAAGTTTGACAGAGATGAAAACATTGCCCTAGGCCTAAGCAAAAGGTCAGCCAGAAATGAGAGCTGAACGCTGCCGGTTTGAAGGTCAAGTCCACACGAGCTGAAAGCTGGCAAAAAGCAGCCGCCTCATAATAACACGGACTTCAGGGCCTGGATCATGAGACCAAGGAGGTCCTCCCAGTTTTTGAGGAAATGCACTGTCTTGGGCAATTCCTAAGACCTCTTGTACACGTTATGTGATAAGCGAATTCCAGTCTGGAATGAACAACTCCAACAATTGATAGCAGCAGCTCACAAGTACTTTCTGACCGAGAGTTTTACGGGCCGGTGCGTTGTAACGACCCCACCCAACAACCCAGCCATTCATTCAACTAGCATTTACGGAGGCTCAGAGGATAAAGCAGCCACGAAGGCAGAACTTCTGACCCCACAAAAGCCATACTGAAGCTGGGGAAGCAGAGACAAACACGATGGCAACAAGTCAACAAAGAAAGAAGAAGTTCACACAGCGACACAAGTGCAGAGCAGAACAGATAAAGTAAGCCACTGGGAGAAAAGAAGGCTACTCTGCAGTGGGGACATTCCAGCTGAAACTCAAATGATGGGAAGGAACCAGGTATGTTGACAGTCAGAGGCACTTAAACCCTGAGCCGGAAGTAGCGTGGCATCTTGGAAGAATAATATCAATAACCAAGACCGAGGGGCTGAAACAGTGACCAGGTCAGCACATAAACTGAGAGAGGTGGTCGGGGCCAGATACTGTACAGCTTAGTAAGCCTCAGAAAGGAATCTGATTTTTCTTCTCTGCTACTTATAAGAAGGTTTGGGGAGATTTTAGGCACAGAAGTGACAAGACTTGAACATTTGTAAAATATCATCCCTGCGGTTACATGAATGTAAAGGAATAGTGGACACAGGAGGAATAATCAGGAGGCTCCTATACGTACAGAGCTTCTTGATGAAGGTGAAAGAGGAGAGTGAAAAAGTTGGCTTAAAAGTCAACATTCAGAAAACTAAGATCATGGCATCCAGTCCCATCACTTCATGGCAAATAGATGGGGAAACAGTGGAAACAGTGACAGACTTTATTTTGGGGGGCTCCAAAATTACTGCAGATGGTGACTGCAGCCATGAAATTAAAAGATGCTTGCTCCTTGGAAGAAAAGTTATGACCAAACTAGACAGCATATTAAAAAGCAGAGACATTAATTTGCCAACAAAGGTCTGTCTAGAGTTGGACTATGAAGAAAGCTGAGTGCCAAAGAATTGATGCTTTTGAACTGTGGTGTTGGAGAAGACTCTTGAGAATCCCCTCGGACTGCAAGGAGTTCCAACCAGTGCATCCTAAAGGAAATCAGTCCTGAATATTCATTGGAAGGACTGATGTCGAAGCTGAAACTCCAATATTTTGGCCACCTGATGTGAAGAATGGACTCATGTGAAAAGACCCTGATGCTGGGAAAGATTGAAGGTGGGAGGAGTAGGGCATGACAGAGGATGAGATGGTTGGATGGCATCACCGACTCAATGGACATGAGTTTGAGTAAGCTCCGGGAGTTAGTGATGGACAGGGAAGCCTGGCGTGCTGCAGTCCATGGGGCTGCAAAAAGTCGGACACGACTGAGCGACTGAACTGAACACCTACAACAACAAAGAGCTACATGTCAGGCTTCCCAGGTGCCTCACGGGTAAAGAACCTGCCTGCCAATGCCACAGACATAGGTTCAGTTCCTGGGTCAGGAAGATCCCCTGGAGAAGGAAATGGCAACCCACTCTAGTATTCTTGTCTGGGAAATCCCACAGATGGAGGAGTCTGGCGGGCTACAGTCCATGGGATCGCAAAAGAGCCAGATGTGACTTAGCGAATTTACTACAACAGTAGCTACCTATAGTTGATGATGCCTTGGACTCACTTATTAGTATACAGTTGGATATGAGATATATGAGCTGATACCTCTTGTCTCTAGTTGCTTCTTGGCTTCCATAAAATCTCAGAATAAAGAACTTTCTTACACAATGCTATGAAAGGTCTCATATCAACAATGAAAGTAATTATACATGGGTACATGGTTGCAGAATACCCCATGTACACCTGCTTGGAACACACAAGCTAATGTATGGCCAACTGTCAGAGTGCAATGGAGAAAGTGGCCTTGTCTTATATCTGGCTAAAATCTCAGAGAGATTCAACCTCAAATCCTAAGCAAGTTGCTTAAATGCTGTGAACCTCAGTTTTTCTATCTATAAAATGGGTTCACAAATACTACCTACCTAGTAGTTGATCATTTTGTTGATTAGTTTAAGGGATAAAATGTATGAAAAGTGCTTAATGTAGTAAATGATCAATAAATTAATAATGCCCTCCATTATTATTAGTCCTGGATTTTTTGTTTTCACATTCAAGTAGATCAGTGTTAGATCATTCAACTCATCTGGCTCAAAAAAAGAAAGAAGGAAGGAAAGAAAAAGCCACCCTGAAGGAGAAGTGAAGTGTGAGTCACTCAGTTATGTCCAATTTTGTGATCCCATGGACTGTAGCCCACCAGGCTCCTCTGTCCATGGGATTCTCCAGGCAAGAATACTGGAGTGGGTTGCCATTCCCTTCTTCAGGTGGAGAGGGCAAAAAGGAGGGGGCAGTCCAGCCTCTTTCAGGTATCCTTTTATCTTTTTCTGATTCAAATATCACTGATAGCTGCTAACTGCTAAGTTGCTTCAGTCGTTTCCGACTCTGTGCGACCCCACAGACGGCAGCCCACCAGGCTCCCCCGTCCCGGGGATCCTCCAGGCCAAAGGTAAGATTAAAAGAGAAGAAACAAGAATCTGGGAGCACTGGACATTTGCTGACTGGAGTATCATTCAGAAGGCTCTGTGAAATCTTTTTTTCTCTCCCACTTCCAAAGGAGTTAGCTCAAGTACTCATTCTTAATTGCGGCCTCAGCAAAAGTGGAAACCCCTAAACATTGTATGAAAACTTTTGGCTATGATTTTTTTAGAAGAGGTCTAGCAAGAAAACATATAAAGATGAAATTACATATATAATTTGCAGGTAAGAAGGAGATATATACAGAAAACAAGATGACTCATTAGTTGAAAACTGTTGAAGCTAAGTGGTGAGTATATGAGGGGCTCATTATATTATTCTCTTCTTTTATTTAAGCTTGAATCAATCTATCTGCATTCATACAGCACAAAGAAATGTACATACCTGATACATCATTTGTATTCATTTTCTATAAAAAGAAAAGTCCTATGGTAGCGTATTTACTAAGCAAGCACTTGGTCAATCTATTGATCAATCTGGTATACCACAAGCTTAAATGTCTGCTTTTTTGCTTGCCATTCTGGATCTTCGCCTGAAGCTTTCTTCTAAGGGAGCTAACTCTACATTCAATGAATAGATCATGGATTCAACGTGAACCAGTCATTCCTCTGTAGTGCTGTCATCCTGAGCACCTCTGAGAGAAACATTTTAACAGAGTAAGCTGGATCTGCCTGTGTACTATTCTCACTGATACATATTTTAGCCAAAAATGAAATATTTTAAAATTAACCTGTGTGTGTGCTCAGTTGTGACTGACTCTTTGTGACCCCATGGACTGTAGTCTGCTGGGCTCCTCTGTCCATGGGATTTTCCAAGCAAGAATACTGCAATGGGTTGCCATTTCCTCCTCCAGAGGATCTTCTCTTGACTTGTGCAGAGGGAATAAAACTCAAACCATACCCTTTTCAGTCAAACTTAGGACTACCTCTTTCAAACCAAATGGCCAATGGTCTACATTTGTGTCATAGGAAAAAAAAAAAAAAAAACAGTCAACTAAAACTTGAACTGTAAAGATATTTAGGAGGAGCTGTATTTTCCTCATTAAAAAAAAAGTTCATTTGCCAAAAAAAAAAAAGATTTATCACACTCTACAATGCAAGCTCTCAGAGGGATTTAAAATTTGCTGCAAAACCATAAAAATGTATAAAGATATCTACACAAAACCAATAATGTAACCGAGATAGCCCAATGTGAATTTCTTTGGGTGACAAAATAACGGATAAAATGGATAAGGAGGAAAGGGACAAAATACCTTCTTTCAAGAACAGAAATGGGAATTTTGAAAAGAGGAAAGAATATGAGAATATTACTGGGGTTTCTCATAACAAAGAAAAACTATTAAAAAGTGAAAATGAAGTAATTATTGAGCACCCATACATGGTAGTTTGGTCACTAAGTTGTATCTGAATCTTGTGGCCCCAAGGACTTTGTCCACGGGATTTCCCAGGCAAGAATACTGGAGTGGGTTGCCATTTCCTTCTCCAGGGGATCTTTCCAACCCAACGATCGAACCTATGTCTCCTATATTGCAGGTGGATTCTTTACCAACTGAGCCACCCAGGAAGCCCTATATATCCAAGCCCTATCTGTATACCACATACATACCAGGGAGCATTCATATACCAGGTAATTCTCCTAAAATTTTTCAACAGATTTCCTTATTTAATCTTCACTACAACCCTATGAGATAACGGCTGTTATTATTCCTGTTTTAGGGATAACAGCTACCCACTCCAGTATTCTGGCCTGGAGAATTCCATGGACTGTATAGTCCACGGGGTCACAAAGAGTCGGACTCAACTGATCACCTTTCACTTCACTTAGGGATGAGAAATCTGAGGCTGACTCCCAACACTACACTAAATACTACTATGTGATGAGTTATCTGCAGAATTTATATTTCAGCATAGTAGCACTGATTGTGAAACTGTAGCTTTGTAGTATGCTTTTCTCTTGAAAACCTGATTTCACACTTTCATTATAAATAAGCCTCTCTTTAACATAGCCTGCATGGACGCTAGGCCAATGTTCGACCTGATTCCTAAGTGAACAGAATGAAAACTGAATTTTACAACATAGAGTCAAAGGGAAAATTTCTTATGGGAAAGCTGCCTCAGTATTTGGAATAATTTAAAGGTTGATGCTGCTTCCTTTCCTTCTTCCTTTTCTGGTGGGAGGTGGGGGGATGTGTGCGGAAACGGGGGAGGAGGGGTTGGCAGGCAAACAGAATCTTTCAGACTCAAAAGGAATTTTTGTTAATCAAAAGCATCTGTATCATGGGATTTTTAAAGGAAAGGTTAAAACAGTGTACAGTATAGTGACTGATGTCTTTTATAAGAAAGAAAATGAGCCACTGTTATCACTGAAATGCCAGTTGCCATATACCTAATTATAAACCAGTATCGGGAAAAAAAAAAGTTAGGGAAGAGAAGTGCAGATTACTCTTTGATTACATGACCCAATGCACTATCTGGTTTGGAAGAAAAAAAAAATGAAAGGCAATGGGTTAGTCAGTTCCCCAAAGTCTGTATCTTACATGTAGTAGAGAGAAAGAGGGACCTATCCCAATGTGAAAGCAACCCCCTCATTCCTCTCCTCACCTTACAAACGGAGGGTTAGGGTGGGGACGGAGGAAAGGGAAACCCACACACAAATGTACACATTTTTAGATGGTCCAACCCTTTATAACGGTGGTTTTCAACCAGAGGTGATTTTTCCTTTCGAGGAACATTCGGGAATGTCTGGAGACATGCTTAGCTGTCACAGCTGGACGGGGGTGGCTGCTACTGGCATCTTATAGGTAGAGACCAGGATGATGCTAAACACACTGCAGCACGCACGGCAGCCCTTCACAACAGAGAATGACCCGGCCCCAGTCCCGACACTGGAGAAGCCCTACGCCAACAGATGCTGTGTCGATTCACCACCCCAAACCTCTGAAGGTAGATTTCCTTAAAAAAAGGCAACAAAACCAGTCAAGCCAAAGGAATAGTGTAGATATGTCATAAACAATTGATGAGCTTTCTTCGTGTATCTGAGTTTCAAGCATGCATGGGTACTAAGTTGCTTTAATTGTGTCCAACTCTGTGATCCTACAGACTATACCCCTCCAGGCTCCTCTGTCCATGAGATTCTCCAGGCAAGAATCCTGGAGTGGGTTGCCATGCTCTCCTCCAGGGGATCTTCCCAATCCAGGGATCAAACCCATGTTTCCTATGTCTCCTGCGTTGGCAGGCAGGTTCTTTACCACTAGTGCCATCTGGGAAGTCCATCTGAGTTTCAAAGTCGACAGTTATTTTACGTCTGGTCTTAACGAAGAGTTGACTCATTGGAAAAGACCCTGATGCTGGGGGGGACTGGGTGGGATAGGGGGGAGGAGAAGGGAACAACAGAGTATGAGATGGCTGGATGGCATCACCGACTCGATGGACACAAGTTTGAGTGAACTCCGGGAGTTGGTGATGGACAGGGAGGCCTGGCGTGCTGCAGCCCATGGGGTTGCAAAGAGTCAGACATGACTGAGTGACTGAACTGAACATGTAAAGGACACTTTCAGTTAAATGGAAGGAGGAAGAAATGCTGTCATCTCTGTGAAGAACTTAATTCACAATCTGAGATTTGAGCTCTAGACAGTAACGGGGTGGGGTGGGGAGGGAAAGGTAAAATGAGAACTATCAATATCACACAATAATGATCAACTATGCCCGAAAACTACACAGAATGGAGATAAACATTTGTAATGATTCAAAAAGCACACTGGAAACTTGCTTAGGCATCTCTGAGCGCACTGGCCACTGTGAGTACATTGGCAATATCACTTAAAAGTCTTTTCTACCTGATAAATAGTAAAGGAACATTACCGCACTTGCAAACAAAGCCAGAGTTCATCAGCGGTTAGTTTGTACAATGTTTCGCACAAATCCTCCTTACCCTCCTAAACAACAATAACAAGAAAAATAGTTTACGGTTACTCATTTCTGATATACTTAAAAAGGAATTATTTTTCAATGTATTTTAACAACTTCTGGGCATTCCCTGGCAGTCCAGTAGTTAGGATGCCATGTTTTTACTGCCGAGGGCCCAGGTTTGATCTCTGGCCAGAGGACTCAGATCCCACAAGCTGCATGGTGTAGCCAAAAAATAATATGTGTGTATATAAATAAAACAACTTTAAAGTATATTAATTTATAATTTTTATATGACACATAGATTTTTATTTTCTAAATGCTTTTAAAAGGTCAAAATAGAAGTGACGCAAACACTGGTATCTTTTAAAGCATTTATAAATAGTAGGGGAGAATGAGGCTGAATATGCTATTCCTATTTTGATGTATCTTAGAAATTTTCCTTCAAAAAGTCATAAAAAAAGAAAAAAAGTTTAAACAATTTTTAGACGTATAAACACAGACACAAATGCTGCCCTGGGTGTTTATCAGAAAAATTAATTCTAATGATTTTCAATTTCGGTCTTAAAGATTTCAGCTCTAGTTTTATTTTGCTATCTGCCTCCTCATCCTCTACATTTAAAGAAAAAAAAAATTCTGTAAAATACTCAGAAGGATAAACAAACAAAAAGCTAAAGTGGAAGAAACTGCACTCATTAAACTATCATCTCCAAAATCTTTTGTCTCAAATGATGCTTGCAACACATAAATGTGGCTCTAAGTGACCATAAATGGACTCTTAGTTTTAGCAAAGTAAGTGATCTCAACTGCCAAACTGAAGATGCCTTATATTGTCTGTTTTGTCTAATTAGCACTCTAGAAAATTCTTGCGTTGTAATGCCTGAATATGAGTGTTGTCTCCTCTCCCTTTAGCACTGAAATATGAAACTCCAGTACTTTGGCCACCTCATGTGAAGAGTAGACTCATTGGAAAAGACCCTGATGCTGGGAGGGATTGAGGGCAGGAGGAGAAGGGGACGACAGAGGATGAGATGGCTGGATGGCATCACCGACTCGATGGACATGAGTTTGACTCCGGGAGTTGGTGATGGACAGGGAGGCCTGGCGTGCTGTGATTCATGGGGTTGCAAAGAGTCGGACACAACTGAGCGACTGAACTGAACTGAACTGATATAATGATGCAGTTATATTAATAACTTTATCATTGAATATGTTTGCAAAGTTATCATTTGATATACAATGATGAGAGAGAGAGAAGGAAGGAGGGAGGAGAGGACAGAGGGAGGGAAGGGGGACATGTTTTCTTGAAAAAACAGAAATGATTAAGGAAAAGCATGTCACGAAAGGCCATATAGTGCAATATTTTTTTATTGGTTTTCCTTTAGATGTGTGTGTGTGTGTGTGTGATTGTGCTTAGTCACCCAGTCATGTCCGACTCTTTTGCATTGCCACAGACTGCAGCCTGCCATGCTCCTCTGCCTATGGGACTTCCCAGGCAAAAATACTGGAGTGGGTTGCCATTTCCTCTCCTAGGGTATCTTCCTGACCCAAGGATCGAACCAGCATCTTCTGCAGCTCCTGCAATGACCCATGGTTCTTTACCACTGAGCCACCTTGGAAGCCTTTACAATACGATTATTTACTTAACAACAAGCCATGCAATGTTCCACATTCAAAATGGGAGGGGCTAGGAGACTGAGTTTTAACACAGTTTTTACCCTATCTGCTTAAAGAAAATTACAGAAGATAATTTACTTCCGTGAGCATCTCTTCTGTATAAGCAACAGGCTCAGGAATTCATAGACGAGGACCTTACTTGATGCTCATAGCAATGTAAGTGCTTTCACTCGTCTGGTTTGCAGATGAGGAAACTGAGAAGAGAGGTTAAATAACTAGTCTAATATCACTCACCTGCTCTCACACAGTCAGAGATCTAAACCCAAGTTTGCTGCGTTCCAAACCAACCAAAATAAGCAGGATACATCGAGGGTTCATTTCTCAGGAGTCACCAATGCCCTGCTACAAGTGATATGGAAAATACACTTGCTTAAAGACCTCCAAAATAGTCACCACGAGAAGGAATGTACCAGAGAAAAAACACTGAGGGGATTGTATTGAATTTATTACTGCCCTCAAGACTAGGGAGGAAACAAATATTTTATCACTTTTATTATTAAAAAACGTAACATATATGTTTGGAGAAAATTTAGAACATAAAGATGAGAAAAGGTAAGGGAAAGAAAAACCACAGAAGTAATTCCATACAGAGAGATAAATCCTGACAGCATTATAACATTTATCTTCCTACTGATTAAACTAGAATTTTAATGCGGTCACCATCAATGCCAGTAGCACCAGAACAAATGTTACCTTGGTCAAAAAAGACCAAGACTCCATCTTCCCTAAAGATTTCTCCCTGGGCTCTTAACCCCTAAATCCAATATCCAGATGTAAAAGCTTTAGACATGCACATATTCACCATATTATTTTTCATAATAATGAAAATGTGTGAGTGATCTCCAGCATGAGAAGAATCACAAAGTGCATTCATTTTTATTATTATGCAACTATTTAAAAGGACACATAAGGGATGTAAACTGCAATACAAAAGCACACAATATTGAAAACAAAATGTATATGTAAAAGTATAAAACCTATAATTGTACTGACATAAAACCTTGATTTTTTTTTTAAACTAAGAAAATTGCATTTTACAATACTTTTATATATGAATAATGGAACATGATATTTTCATCTTCTCTACCTTTCAAACTTTCTGGTATGATTATTAAAACAGTTAGCCACATTCTTTTGGCTGCAGAGCCAGCCTTCTACTAGAGAAGTGGGGAATCATAATTCTTTTCTGGCCTCTCCTGCAGCTCAGGAGTGAACACGTGACTTCGGATCCAGCAGTCAGATGTACTTGCAGAGGACTCAGGTGCTAGACATAAGCAGTCGGCATTCGTGGGGATGGGCGTGGTGGGAGAAGACTGGGTTCCTGGTGTACCAGGGGCAACAGGGTAGGTTCAGTGGTTGTTAGGCAGACCAATTCCATGCTGTGGTTTGAGGTACTGCTTCAGCTTCATGGCTCCAAGTCTG
Source organism: Bison bison bison (assembly GCF_000754665.1). Taxonomy (NCBI): domain Eukaryota; kingdom Metazoa; phylum Chordata; class Mammalia; order Artiodactyla; family Bovidae; genus Bison; species Bison bison. Next base: position 982,547 of record NW_011495035.1, on the reverse strand, counting down.
GTTCTCTTATCTACCTAACAACTCTGCAGGACTCCCAATGTGCTGTCAACACATTTCTTTTAAAATTAACCAATGTTGCTTAATGTTACTAGCTATTAAAAACTCTAATACAGAGCCACAGTTTGACTCCTTTTATAAACACGTATGTATAGATATGTTATAAATACATATAATGAATACAGAAATAGGTACATATGTATACAGATATATTTATTTACACATATATAAAGGGAAAGGTTCACTCATTAATGTTTAAGTATTAGGAATGTCTCATACAAACATGAACTATATGGTATGACTCATTTTTATTATGCCTGGCTGTGATATACACTTCTTGTGTTCAAAGGAATACAAGCTGTGGTTGAGAAAAGAATTCTACAGTATGGAAAAATCACAATTGAATGCATTCCCGAATAACTTCTTCCCGATGGAACCAAGTGAAATGAGCTGCTAACATTTATCCCTGGGCTGCATACTGCATTTAAACGTAATCTGTGGAAGAAGGCAGGAAGTATCTCTATTCAACTTCATAGAGAAAAAAAAAAAAGAGCAACTGATGATGTTCAGCAGCCATGCTTGGATCTATGTGTTGCACAGCATTTGACCCACGGAATACAAGCATGGTTTGCTATATAAGGAAAGACACTTATTTTACGATGTTTCTGTTCCATTAGAATCTACTAAACTAGGCTTTACATCTCCTATGCCTGGTACAGCACAGAGCTCATAGCAGGTATCCAATGAAACTGCAAAAACTGAATGGATAATGAGCTATCTTGAACTGTTCATAATTTTTACAGGTTAAGGCCTCTGTTGTTGTTCAGTTGCTTAGTCATGTCCAACTCTTTGCGACACCATAGACTGTGTAGCCCATCAGCCTCCTCTGTTCATGGATTTATCCAGGCAAGAATACTGGAGTGGGTCACCATTTCCTTCTCCAGGGGATCTGCCTAATCCAGGGACTGAAACTTTTGTCTCCCACTTGGCAGGGAGATTCTTTACCATTGAGCCGACAGGGATGCCTTAAGCCCCCTAGAGGAAGACAACCTCAGGGTTCCTCTTAGTCACTTATTGAAACGACCAGTCAACTATTACAGTCCACCCTTGCAAAAACATCCAGCCTTTAGCAGTCACCCTTGCTCATTTATTTACTCATCAGACACTGCACAGTGATGGCAGTAACTCAATGCTCCCATGGGGCCAGTAAGTGTCACTACTGCCACCTCACAAGTGGACAAAGCACCCCTAAGTCAGAGGAATTGATCATTTCTACACAGACAACAATACAGAAAAGAGTGTCAAGGTCATCTACTGGAGGGTATTCAATGTGTGGCCCAGTTTATGTATCTTCTTCTGAAATGCAAAACCTCACTTTGAAAACAAAATGGTTCAATTCTGGTAGCAAGTATTGATGAGTATGAACTGTGTTTGGGTGTGTGTCGTCTCTCTGATAAAGGAGCAGGAGGGAGGGTAACCACAATGGAAACAAATGGACAAGGTCGTGATGACAATTTCTAAGAATAAGTATTTTGTTAACTCACATTTCAAAAGGAGGAAGAATTCTGTCATTTAAAGTGCCCAAACCCATCGTGTCATAGTCAATAAAAAGTGCAATATCAAATCTATATTGCATTCATGAAAGCCGGTTACAGCCTTCTTGTCGTCCTGGGTACAGACAGGCTGAATAGACAGCAGCATCAAGACAATTCAAGGGCCTGTATTTCATCACGCTATTTAGCTATTTAGGATGATATAAAATCACCGGCTTAGTTTACACACCAGTGACACTCGCAGAACTGCCGGCTCTACCCTCCGGTCCAGTGAGCTGTGCTATTGTTTATATCCAAAAAGAGTTGGCTGCATCGTCATAAACGAGATGCAGTTCATCACCACACATGATGCTCAAGTACCTCAAGGGCTGAAAACTGAGTCACCTTCATGCAGACTCAACCATGTCACTGCTCCATTACCTCGGCTTTTTCTTTGCAACCTTAGAAAAACCTTATGTTGCAAATGTAGGGCAAATGAGAGCTCTCAAAGAAGAATTTATCTCCTCAAGAAAAACAATGGCATAAAACATGAAAGCAACAACACACTTCTTATATTCGGACAGAAATGTCACACAAACACCGGTAACACTACTATGTTGCTCATGAAACAGTGATAAAACAAGCTCATTAAAAATCTTAAAACAATAAAGACAAACAACCCACCATTAACATTTACTAAACACTTTATTTGTATGGATAGGCATTATTTCATACCTTATATCATAAATCTCATATCTCCTTATTATTATTATTGCTTTATGGCATTATTAACTACAGTGATAAAGCAAACTCAGTTTACCTCTCTAAAGATTCCCATCACATATTTTCCATTTTGCCAATAGGAAAACACATCTAGAACATGGGAGAGGCAGAATTCCATGCAATCTGATACCAGTGCTTTCGCTCACATATTCCTGGAACATCTCCTACACCAAGGCAGAGTTAGGAGCTACGACTTCTAGAAGGAAACTGAGTTTCTGAATTCCATCTCTAGTCAATGGAAAGGACCACTGTGTCTCAATCAGTGGCAGTTCAACAACACCACTCCATTAACCATTAACCAAAAAAAAATAAGAAAGAAGCTCCCAGAGATAAGGCTGCTGCTTGATGTAGATAAGGAATAAGCTCTCTTCAGAGAAGAGGACCTGATCTGCCTTGTCATCCATGAGCGGTTCATGGTCAGAAGCCAAGTTTCAGGTCACAGAAGGGAGTGACTACAATCAATAGGCTAAGAGACCAATCACACTCATGACTTTGAATTCTTGGACCCAGTGTTCTAAACCAGACTTCGGGCTTGTCATCAGAAACTATGAGGGAATTTTTTTAAAAATAAAGATTGAAAGGGTACTTCCAAAGTCTAGGTCTAAATATAGCTATATTTATTTTTAAAACCTCACCAAGTTATCTCAACGATTAGCTAGTTTGGAAATCACTACTGTCAACCACAAACTAGATCCACTTCCTAGGAAAAACTGTTCTTATGCTACACATTGATTTTTCATCTCTATGGCTTCAAAATAATCGAAACTAAAACCCAGAAAATGTGGTCGACTTAAAAGGGAAATTAAATTTCTAAACTCTTTGAAGACTCATAGATCATAACTTATAATCTCCACAAACAAAATTAGAAATGATGAAACTCCATAGAAAATACCATTATTGCATTATTTTAATTATTCTGTACTTTTGAAAAATGAAAAAGTAATTTTAAAATTCAAAAACAAATCAATTTAGATTGAGGTTTTTTTGTTTTGTTTTTTACCTGAAAACATAAAGTACATATTAGAATGTTACAGACACAATTCCAGCTAAATATGATGAACTGCCAATAAACAACTACAAAGGCAAGATCTTTAAAGGCAAAGACTTGACTGTGTTGCCATTTTGGTGTTCCAGAGGTTATAAGTGTAACAAAGACTGCACAGTAATTAAAAGCAGTATTTTTGTTAGAAGATCAAACCAGTGTGTACTATATTAAAAAAAAAAAAAAAAGCCTCAGGCTGGTTTTCAAAGGGGCCTATTTTATACCAGAATAACCTATGAGCTATCTGTTTCACCCTTCATTTAGAGGAAAATATAAATCATCCTCACAAGCCCATGGACAGCTAGATCACTCAAACACAAAAATCAAGAAGTAAAAAAAAAAAAAATCAAGAAGTAAAGACTGAGTCATGGATTAAACTGAAATTTCTTTCAGTAAGTATTTATTGACTCCATGGTATGACCTAGTACATTTTATATGCTGAAGTCCCAGCAATAAGCCAAGATCCATGTCCTCATGCAAAACTGAACTTTAAGAATAAACATATTAAGTATGCAAAGATCATGAACTTATATAAATGGAAAGATGAGGATGCCTAAGAAAGAACCTATCACTGGAGAAACAAAAGAAAAAATAAGAAAAGGAACAGTCACACAACATGAATGCATTTCTTCCTCACAGATATTATGACTCTGCTGTAGAAGGTTTCAATGTCACCAATGGCCACCTATCCACTTTTATTTTCACCAAGCATGGACAACAAACTACCAGTCAAGGCCTTTCTCCAAGGCCAACTGGAGTGGGGACACACATCTCAATTTCCAATACAGTTTCAAAGCAAACGGCATTCCCACTGCTTGCCCCTACCTTGGCAGACTGGGCCAGAGCTCCATTTCCTTCTACTAGGGTCTGCCCTGGTGGCTCCAACAGTCAAGAATCTGCCTGAAATGCGGAGGACCCAGGTTCAATCCCTGGGTCAGGAATATTCCCCAGAGAAGGGAACGGCAATCCACTCCAGTGTTCTTGCCTGGAGATTTCTGTGGACAGAGGCTACAGTCCATGGGGTCACAAAGAGTCGGACACAACTGAGCGATTAACCCTTTCATACTTCATGTAGGAACAGAGGGGCCAACTCCAAATCTGTAATGCTTGCATTTCCAAGGGTGACTCACACTGGGATAAATAGCTAACTGCCTACAGCATTTGAGTTCTTTTTCTTTTAATTTAATTTTTATTGGAATATAGTTGATTTACAATATTCCATTAGTTTCAGAAGGTGTACAGCAAAGTGAATCTGTTATACATACACATATATCCATTCTTTTTTAGATTCTTTTCCCACATAGGCCATTACAGAATACTGAGAAGAGTTCCTTGTGCTATACAGCAGGTCCTTGTTGGTTATCTGTTTTATAGGCTAGAAAGCCACGCTCAAAGTGCCACCCAAGCTTTTCTATAACTCTCCAAATGAGATAGGTGGTGACAAGTAAATGCTTGCTTTCACAATTTAGTTAGTTTCTTCACCTCGTTACAACTTATAAAAAAGTATGGTGCAACTCACACAACAGGACCAAATGTCCTAACAAACACATGATTAGACCATAAGCCACTAGCAGAAAAATAATTAAGTGATAGCTAACCTCCATGGGCTCATTCACTCTTCACTCAAAGTGCACTCTGACAAAGCCATTCATAAAGATATCTGAATCATGCAGGTTGGAAGAAGGATGGAGGATGAACAAAAGAGTAGAGTCAATGGCATAATGGCTAAAAAAATTGGGTTTGTAAATAGAAAACTGTGCTCAAACCCATGAAATTAATCTCAACTGTGGCAAAATGGAAATTGTAAAAACTGTTATAAAAAAACATAATTTAAAAAGAGCTAGGATACTTGCATTATTAATAACACACCATCCGTATCTAAAGAAAAATGCTGAAATTAAAGTTAAATATTACTAATTTTAACACAGAGGCAAAATCTTCCTGAAGATACAATGGATTTTTAAAAAATCACTTTGATTCTCATAGCAGCATTATTTACAACTGCCAAGACACATAAGTAACTTAAGTGTTCATCAAAAGCTGAATCAATAAAGACGGTATGGACACCCACACACACACACACACACACACACACACTCGAATACTACTCAGCCATAAAAAGCTTGCAAACTGCAGCAACATGGATGGGCTTGGAGGGCATTATGCTTAGTGATATAAGGCAGACAGAGAAAGGCAAATACTGTGTGATATCACTTACATGTGGAATAAAAAAAATACAACAAATTAGAGAATATAACAAAAAAGATGCAAACTCACAGACAAACTAGTAGTTACCAGTCAGAGGAGGGGAGGCGATAGCAGGGTAGAGGAGTCGGAGGTATAAGGTATTGGGTGTAATATAGGCTCACGCATGTATTGTACAACATGGGGGATGTAGCCAATACTTTGCAATAACTGTAAACAGAGTGTAAACTTTAAAAATTGTATTAAAAAGAACAACAAAAAAAGACTGACCAGAAGTTTTTTTTAAAAAATTACTTTGGTTCCTATTACTGCTAATTTGGTTAAAGAGCTATTTCTTTTATCCAGCTGATCTAAGAATATAATGCTTGAAATTACAATCAAAACCCAAGTCATAAAGTTACACTGCAACAACTTCACCCAAAGATCTCAATGTACTTCACACATATCTCATTCCATCCTCACAAGTTTTTTCTTTTCCTTTTAATTGAGACAACTTTTCTGGGGTGATGTGCAAAACGGGACTTCTAGTGCCTAACATATTTTTAATTCACTTTTCCTATGTAGGTATTACTTTCCCAGGCAAATTCTTCTAATTTCAATAGTAACAAATACAGGACTCCCAGAAGGGACTATGTCTAAAGCAGACAGTGTATAATCACTTTTTACTCTGTCCATCTATCACATTTTTCCCTTAGGGAGAATTGCCCTTCATCCTTTATATGCCTTAATTATGTTACTTTTGTTCTTAAAGTATCTAGTTAAATATTTCCCAACTATTCAGAACATAACTTCCTATTATTAAAGTCACCTAAGCTGCTTCTTCCTTAATGAAGAAAGAGCTGGCCGAATGCGTCCAGCCACCCTTTTTTATCCTCTTCTATCAGTTTTTTGTTAACTTTAGCCCAAAAACAAGGTCACTGGTTTACCAAGTGTCAGCCAGTGTCGCCTCAGGAGTCAACCAGGATAAGCACAGAGAACAAAGCTGTGGGAGGTGTTTGGATAAACAGCACCAGGAAGGATGAAAAGAAATTCGGATAAAGAAGGCACCACACGTATTATGCAAAACTAATTAAGGAGGAACTCTTGGGAAAAAAAGAGAGAAAGAGGGTTTAGAAACAGGAGAAGATAGGACAAGCAAGACAGGAAGCATCACATTTTTTTACTTTTGTGGAGAAAGGCTATCATTAATGCAAAAAATAACACAGGTGCAACACGGCTAGGCAAAGCGAGCCTTAACTGAGAGCAGAGGAAGGGGTCGCCCACTTACTGTGATCTGAAAGGTG
>NW_011495035.1:969892-975605 GCF_000754665.1 Bison bison bison | reverse complement strand
CCTTCCTCTGTGATCTGAAAGGTGGCAGAGAAAGCCCCCACCACTGCCAGCCAGGATCTTCTCTGCAAATCCATCATTCCTCCCCTCCCCCCATGCCAGCAAAAGTCAAGTCCTGTTAACACACAGACTTCTTGGAGGAAATAATGTTAGGTTACTCTCAACAAGCCTTTCTTGATTCATCAGATCTAAAAACAGAAGTACAGAAGTGGGCAAATCTCTGAAAACACATGTCTGCTTTAAGGTCATATCCCCAGTCAGACCCCAAAAAGGGACACCACCCAGAGCAAACTCAAGCCTAAATAAAGCCAGTGGCCCTTAAAATCATTTCTGTCAGAAGTCGCCTGCATTTTTACTTTCTTTTTGCCTGCAATTGGTTGATCCAGAAATCCAGGCCTCCTGAATTTACACAGTCAACAAAGGCATTCTTCTCTTCAGGTGAATTTTCTCCAAGTGATTCCAAGAGAAACTGTGATGCTGTTCTGCCAAGGCAGCAGGGGTTGTAGAGAGCTGGTGTTTCCTGAAGAGCTTCAGTGCACACTCTCATAGGATGGACTGACCCCCACCCCAGGATGAGACTCCCTCTGAAGATTACCTGCCCGTGATGGCTCAGAAAGGAATAACAGAATCACGTTCTCTCTACCAACAGGAGACAACACTTTCTAAAACTTAAGTCTGCTGACCCTGGCCAACATGCTTCCACGGCTTCTCACTGCTCCTGGGATAAAGACATGAATCCTAAAGATGGCCTGCAAGGCCCTGGTGGCTCTGCCTATCTTTTAGCCTTGGACTGTACAATTCTCAGGCTCACCCTCTGCCCACAACCACCCAGATTTAGTTTCTTATTTCCTGGAGCTGCCAAGCCCTCTGGAACCACAGCGCCATAAGCTCTGGGACTTCTGGCCATAAGCTTCCCTTTACATCCTGAAATGTGACCTCCCCACAAGACCTTACAGAGTTGACACCTACGCTTCCTTCAGCTCCAGGATCACTTTCAGGAAATTCTTCCTGCACAAACTCTTCCCCACTGTTTTGCTGTATATTCTCACAGAACCTTCTTTCTTTCCTTCACACTTGAGTTCTACATTGTCCATTTGCTTTTTGGGAGTGGTGCTGGAAGAACTGTGTGACTAAGTCTGTTTCCACAACTTTACAGTAAGTCTTCTCAAGTTGCCCCAGAGATTCACAATGGCTCCTGGCCAACCAAGTTACATGCCAAAATGTTTTAATAGCAAAGAAGGAGTGGGTGTCTTGGGAAAGGGGTCAGCCAACCATGGAAGCAAAGAGCAAAGGGTCTGAACAAGGCAGGGAGGAGAGCAAGTGCTATGTGTGGTTTTGATCAACACTGGATCCCTACTACACAGATGCTCTGTAACTATTTGTTCAGTCATTGAATGAATAGATACTCATTTCCCTTTCTTCTCTGTTCATCCTACAAATGACAGCTCCATCTTTCCTCCTCCACTCCTCTCAGTCTATTCTTTCAAAGGTCACAGTTGACCTTCCAGTGGAACAATCCAATGGACATGTTTCAATCCTTCACTTCGTGGACACTTGAAGACTTGCCCAAGTATCTACAACTGATCAGCTGTTCTTCCACCTCAAACTTTTTTGTGACTTTAGGTTCTCCAAGTTTTGTTCCTAGTTTTTGCATCTCTTCACAGGTTCTCCTTGTCCTTCTCTAGTTGTGTGTTCCAGAGTTCTTTTCAAGGCACACATCTCTTCTCCCAACACTGTCTCCAGTGAGCTCATAACTCTCTCAGGATTAAAGTACTAGACTATAGACCACTATATATATGTGTGTGTGTGTGTGTATACACACACAAACTACTGAGTATCAAAATTCTCAAGTTCAGACTTGGCTCTAGAAGTTGATGGATACCTGTATCCAGATCACAAGAACTTTGCCCATCTCTTCACTCTCACCCCCTGCACAGCTATCCTTTTCTATGTTCTTTGTTGGCTCTCTGCTGCCAGAGGGCCTTTGCACAGGCACTTCATTCTGTCAAACTGAAATCTATTCACTCTTCAGACCACAGACCAGGTGAAGACAGGAAAGCCTTCTCTGACTCTTTACACCAAATCTTTCCAGCTCCCACAGCACCGTGGCCTTCTCTTGTCTGGTACCTGGTCAATGCTGCATCATTTCTGTGATGTGATTTACCTTTGCTAGTTTTTCATTCATTTATTCACTCATTCAATAAGAATTGTTTTATGAGGTTTTACTACCTACTGAATATAATGTAAAGTGCTCAGTTTAGTTCAGCTGCTGAGTCATGTCTGACTATTTGGGACCCCATGGACTGCAGCACGCCAGGCTTCCCTGTCCATCACCAACTCCCAGAGCTTGCTCAAACTCATGTCCATCAGGTCTGTGATGCCATCCAACCATCTCATCCTCTGTCCTCCCCTTCTCCTTCAATCTTTCCCAGCAACAGGGTCTTTTCCAATGCTCAGAGGTGAACAAAGGAGATAAGATCCCAACTCTAGGTTATTTGAATCCTAGGTCTACCACTACACCATGTACAGAGAATAGCAGTCAGCAAACTTTTTCTCCCAGACAGTAAGTATTTTTAGCTTAGTGGGCCATGAATTCTCTGCTGCACTACTCAACCTTCCAGTGTAGTGTGAAAGCAGTCATGGACCGTCTGAAAACAAATGAGCACGGCTGCGTTCGAGTAAGACTTTACAGAACAGGCAGTGGGCAGAACGTGTCCTATGGGCTTCCTGTAAAGCAGATCCCTGATTCAGACCAATTTCTTAATCTCTGCTCAGTTTCCTTGTATGTAAATGGATACAGCACTATGTTTTCTTCCTTCTCCTTTTTATCTAGTAAGTTTCCATTCCCTTTATCCTTTAATTTTTTAAAAAAACTAGTGCTTTCTTCCTACGTCTCCTAAGACTTTTAGAGTCAATGCTTTCATAATTGATTCTCCCAATTATTGTAATAGCCTCCCCCCTCCTCTAGAGCCTCATACTCCTCTAAAACGGATCAATCTCCCATCTCCACCAGGGCCCAAAGACATCCACCTGATATCCATCCCTCTCCTTCTCTAAAATGAAAATAAGTGAAGAAACACACGAAAACAAACACAAACGCATGTCATCAGTGCCTACCCAAGACCCGCCACGCTGGATCCAACCGCCTCAGGCCTTTCATCGCGTGGCCCCTGCTCACCCAAACCAGCTTCGCTTCCCAAAGCTCTCTCAGTCTCATCTTTCACTATCCTTCATGTCACTGCTTCGCCCCAGAATCTAGAACCCGAACTGTGGGTTCATTCCTCTCCTCATGCTGGGCCCCCTTATCCTAAGTCCTTCTGGAATGACCCTACTTGTTCTCCAAGGTTGTCCTCAACACAAACCTCTCCAAGGATTCGTTCCTCACCTTCTGAGGCAGGACTGCAGGCCCTCTGTGTGCCCAGAGCACCTCCCCACAGGGCAGCCTGATGGGCTTCATCGCTAGAGAAGGAAACACTGCAGCGTTCGAAGGCTTTGAGGGCACCAGCTCATATTTGTGCAGACTTCTTTCCTACTTGTCCTTCAAGACTCCGTGCGAAGGCAACCACCTCAGGAGCTGTGCTGTGTACTTCACATACATTCATTCATTACATGATCACAACTCTGAAGTTGATTCAGGTGTTCCTGCGCTAACCCATCTATAAGTCCTGGAAAAATGTCACGTTCTGCAGAATCACAAACTATGAATAACATGGCATACAGGAGGAGAGAAGGTGAGGGGCAACTCCTCGAAACCCCTGGACCTTTGTAACCAGAGCATGCATAACGACAATCAGTTAACTGTAATTCCACACTAGCTGGTTAAATTTCTACTGATGTTTGCAGCCAGCTTCACAGACAGTTTTCAACCTTGAGTCTCCAGCTTCCCTCCCTTCAAAAAGGTAGATCTTAGATGGTAAGTATTTCTAATGTAGATCATTTCTTTAAAAATGAAAATCTGATCCTGGCTACAGCCTTTGTTGTGAGTGCATGGTGATAATACAGAGAGAGATGTCTCTAAGGTCTGCACTCAAACCTTCTGCAGAGAATGGAGAACCATGGAAAAGCAAGCAGTTTCTGTAGCCTAAATGCTACTAAAACTGCAGGAACAGCGGATGCTTTGTACTGAACAGATACCTGGCTTAGTGTAAAGTCTTCGTCGACAGCTAAGGCTTTCTCTTTAAATACCATAAAGCTTACCCTGGACTGCTTCAAACATTTACATGCTGTGGAAAAGGAACAAAAAGAATTTCGTGTTACAGCAGCATGAGTTCTTTATCTGGCAAAAAGATTGGAGCTATTCACATTAAAAAAACATACTACAACAAAATAGGATATACTGACACTATACCCATATTCTAGATGAGGAAACTAAGATTTAGACTAGAGACTAAATAACCTGCCCCAAATCAACTAATGACAAAGCTGGGGATTCAAAGGCAAGCCAAGTAATTCCAGATTTGTGCATTTAAGGAAAGAGAGAAGGAAGGGACAGCAGGAGCGAGGAAGGGAAGCAGACAGCAAAGCAGAGAAGGAGACAGGGAGGGAGATTAACATCTACAAAGGTATCCTCCAAGGGCAGGGAAAGGAAAGATTGAAAAAAAATGAAAGCTACTGAGAGAAAAATAGTCAATTCTCTCTTTCTTGCAAGAGAATTAAAATGAGTATTAGTATGCAAATTAAAAGAAAAAATAACCAAATATATATAAAGAAGACTCTACACATGGACATCACCAGATGGTCAACACCGAAATCAGATTGATTATATTCTTTGCAGCCAAAGATGGAGAAGCTCTATACAGTCAGCAAAAACAAGACCAGGAGCTGATCTGGTTCAAGATGAAGACCAAGATATCTGTGGCTCAGATCATCAACTCCTTATTGCCAAATTCAGACTCAAATTGAAGAAAGTGCGGAAAAGCACTAGACCATTCAGGTATGACCTAAATCAAATCCCTTATGACTATACAGTGGAAGTGAGAAATAGATTTAAGGGGCTAGATCTGATAGACAGAGTGCCTGATGAACTATGGACGGAGGTTTGATATTGTACCGGAGACAGGAATCAAGACCATCCCCCAAGAAAAAGAAATGCCAAAAAGCAAAATGGCTGTCTGAGGAGGCCTTACAAATAGCTGTGAAAAGAAGAGAAGTGAAAAGCAAAGGAGAAAACGAAAGATATACCCATTTGAATGCAGAGTTCCAAAGAACAGCAAGGCGAGATAAGAAAGCCTTCCTCAGCGATCAATGCAAAGAAATAGAGGAAAACAACAGAATGGGAAAGACTAGAGATCTCTTCAAGAAAATTAAAGGTATCAAGGGAACATTTCATGCAAAGATGGGCTCAATAAAGGACAGAAATGGTATGCAGCTAACAGAAGCAGAAGATATTAAGAACAGGTGGCAAGAATACACAAAAGAACTATACAAAAAAGATCTTCATGACCCAGATAATCACAACAGTGTGCTCACTCATGCTCACCTAGAGCCAGACATCCTGGAATGTGAAGTCAAGTGGGCCTTAGAAAGCATCACTACGAACAAAGCTAGTGGAGGTGATGGATTCCAGTGGAGCTATTTCAAATCCTAAAAGATTATGGTGTGAAAGTGTTGTATTCACTATGTCAGCAAATTTGGAAAACTCAGCAGTGGCCACAGGACTGGAAAAGGTCAGTTTTTATTCCAATCCCAAAGAAAGGCAATGCCAAAGAATGCTCAA
>NW_011495035.1:951842-969411 GCF_000754665.1 Bison bison bison | reverse complement strand
ATAGCAGAAAGTGAAGAAGAACTAAAGAGCTTCTTGATGAAAGTGAAAGAGGAGAGTGAAAAAAGTTGGCTTAAAGCTCAACATTCAGAAAATGAAGATCATGGCATCTGGTCCCATTACTTCATGGGAAATAGATGGGGAAACAGTGGAAACAGTGTCAGACTTAATTTTGGGGGGCTCCAAAATCACTGCAGATGGTGACTGCAGCCATGAAATTAAAAGATGCTTACTCCTTGGAAGGAAAGTTATGATCAACCTAGACAGCATATTAAAAAGCAGAGACATTCCTTTGTCCACAAAGGTCTGTCTAGTCAAGGCTATGGTTTTTCCAGTAGTCATGTATGGATGGGAGAGTTGGACTATAAAGAAAGCTGAGCACCAAAGAATTGATACTTTTGAACTGTGGTGTTGGAGAAGACTCTTGAGAGTCCCTTGGACTGCAAGGAGATCCAACCGGTCCATTCTAAAGGGGATCAGTCCTGGGTGTTCACTGGAAGGAAAGATGTTGAAGCTGAAACTCCAATACTTTGGCCACCTGATGCGAAGAGTTGACTCATTTGAAAAGACCCTGATGCTGGGAAAGATTGAAGGCAGGAGGAGAAGGGGACAACAGAGGATGAGATGGTTGGATGGCATCATCGACTCAGTGGACACGGGTTTGGGTAAACTCCAGGAGTTGGTGATGGACAGGGTGGCCTGGTGTGCTGCAGTTCATGGAGTCTCAAAGAGTCGGAGACGACTGAGTGACTGAACTGAACTGAACAGAAGTGAATCACGTGCTCCTGCCCTGGTACTTACTCATCAATCATGGACACCTTCAGCCTCAACTCATTTATGCTTAAAATAGAACTAAAAGCTATAGGACATTCTGTAACCACAAACTATGTCAGAAATGCTTTTTGTGTTACAGACTTTGGAAACCTAAGGATTAAATATTTAACATGGATTTTAAGATGTCTGTATAGAAAACTAGTGGTAGTTTGGTCAACTTCCTCATCATCTATTTCTAGTAAGTCTATGCTGAGAGTCTCTGCTTAAAAGGCCTTCAGGAAAAGTCTCAAAGATGCAAGAAGTGATATCCAGGATTACCATCACCATCATATTCAAAACACACAAAGACAAACATAATAAAACAAGTAAATAAAACAAAAGAGGTGTGCCAAGTGACTTTTTGCCACCCTCAGGTAGAAAAACTACTGTGAAACTCTAAGCAATATATACACTGGAGGGTCTTTATTACAACAACTGTTTTGTATATCTACTATTTAAAACAATACTAATGTTTCTTTCTTTTAAGGACTTTTTTAAAGTCATCCTTTGTGATCTTCATCTTAATGTGAATGAAATTTCAGTAACCTGGAGGTGGTCACCTCTCAAGGAAAAAGTAGAGACAGTTCACTGGATGTCAGTTAGGCTCTGAGACCAGCTAGTCAGATGGGGAGACTGGGGCCCAGAAAGGCAACTTCTCCAAGGTCATACTACGGGTCCACACCTGGGCATGGGTACTATTCACGGATGTTTGATTTCAGGCCTGTAGTGTCGACTGTTAAGTAGTCAATGTTGTAAGACAGGTTGAAGGGAATGGCCTTTCTTCTTATCTCAAAATAATATGTATCATAGAAATACGACAAATGGTTTAATAACAAAAATAAAGGTCACCAAGCAGTTAGTAGTAAGTACAGAATACTCAAGATGACATGCTTCTGAAAGGTAAGAAACAAAAAAGATTAAAATTATATATGTTATAAGCAATAGGTATTGGGAGAGCAAGATCTCAGACTAGGGGGAAAAATGGCAGATCATATAAAGAAGAAGACAGCGAATCCCAGAGCATATGAATCAAAGTACTTACAGACTATATAAAAATACTTATGCAATCTGGTTAGTGATGAAAACTTTCTGAAGACAGATAATGATTCGCATCAGTTGACTGGCTCTACTAAGTGGGCCCTGGGGCTCGGAGATGAGAGGCTGTGATTAAATGTATTTTGAATCTCTAATTGCCTAAAAATAATAATGCTTACAAAAGTGAACAGCTAATAAAATTGTGTATGATCACTTATTTTTAACCAGAGTTCCAGATCCAAAACTGATGACTTCTCAACCTATAAGGTGAAGTTTAATTTCAGAATCAGAACATTCTCACAGCCTTTGACATCTATTAATATTTCTTCAAAGTTTAGCCCCACTTTTAAGCACTCTTCCCAGAATTTTCTATAGGTAGGGATTTAACTCGGAGAAGGCAATGGCACCCCACTCCAGTACTCTTGCCTGGAAAATCCCATGGACGGAGGAGCCTGGTAGGCTGCAGTCCATGGGATCACTAAGAGTTGGACACGACTGAGCGACTTCACTTTCCCTTTTCACTTTCATGCATTGGAGAAGGAAATGGCAACCCACTCCAGTGTTCTTGCCTGGAGAATCCCAGGGACGGGGGAGTCTGGTGGGCTGCCGTCTCTGGGGTCTCACAGAGTCGGACACGACTGAAGCGACTTAGCAGCAGCAGCAGCAGGGATTTAATTGTTGCCTAACTTGGCTGTCAATCATCAAATCAAATTCTAAGAATTTTAAGTAATGGGTAAAATCTGGGGAGACATTAAAAACTGTGGTCAAGAATCACACTGCCTTCCTTAAAAAAAAAAAATCACTGTTAAGGGAACCTGCATAATCAGGTGATTTTTAAGAACAAAAATTCCTTGCTGCTAAAATGTAACTCAATAATCATTGGTCAAAAGAAACTTTATATACCCCATCTACACCTAGAGAAATTAATTCCAGATCAATTTCTCTCATTTTTTGCTAAAACATTAAAGTTTTGAGCATTTCTCAAGAACCCATTGGTGGTTCAATTACCAGGGACTTAGTGTGTGACTCTGGTGGAAATGCTGATGGCAGTGATCAAAATTAATAAGTACTGTGCTAGACACAGTGCTAAGAGCTTTGCAAGCATCATGTCACTTACTTCTCACAGTAACCCTATGAGGTAGGGACTTTTACTATCCTTTTCCACTGTGGTCCAGAAAGGATTTGGGAGCTGCCCATCTCACTCCAGGGCTGAAGCCTTTAAACATGTACACAGCAGCCAGAGGTGTGGCATACAGACAACACCTTGAGGCAAGAGTTCTTAGAATGAATTTTAACTGAAAAATGGAAACCCTAACAGAAAAGTAAAGTAGGTGTGGGAAAGAAGGTTTGTGATCAGTGCAGAAGTTTGCAAGAGGTATCTTTAGGTTATTTCTGATTCCCTCCTCTTAAGAGAAGGGAGGTAAGAAGATAATCCATGTCTTTTGGTGGAAGAAAAGGGCACTGCATGGCTTTTATGTGAGCCATGCTTCTTCTATGGCTGGACTTCAGTCCATGTGCGGGGTGCGCAAATTAAGGATTCCAGTATTAGAAAGAGTTGGTCTTTCCTGTGGAGCTTCCAAAAATGAAGGTTTGTTTTATTCAAACCCAGGGGGCAAGCTGGCTTCATGTACTGGATATACTGCCTTCCAGCGGAAAACTAATACTGAAAAAAGAAAAAGAAGAGAAAACACTTTCTGTTGATGTCAATGGTCCAGTGTAAAAGGCCAAGTGAAGACTATGGCCACGTCAGTAAAGACCTTTGATGTCAGAGACTGACTATCAAGGGCCTGCTGCTTGTGAAATGATAGATGTTAGGGTTCCTGGGACTCTGAAAAGGGCAGTCTGTGTTACCATTAACTACATTCAATTTGAAAAAGAGGAAAGTAGATTCCAAAGTAGAGCTGAAGTGACACTTGATAGTTTAAAAAGTTTCCTAAAAAGAAGTAGCTCTTAACATTTTTTTTAAAGTCAAATATTTCCAGGCCCTGTTTGATTAGAGTTGTACTTTCAGTTTTTGCTGATCAAGAAAATGTGTAAAACATAAAGAATAAAATGAAATATATAGCCTTGGTATCAATTTGTACTTTGTTCACTGCAGTGGCATCAATGTTTATTTGAAAAAGAGATGTCTAGGTAAGTAAGGTGTATGTATACTTTAGTTATAAATGTTAATGGACAAATGGATTCATTCATGCCTCAGGGTTCCTACAAAGTCACAATGGCTTCTATAGCTTAAAATGGGAACCACTGTATAATTTTAGTTTCTTCTCATTATTTTATCCCCAACTCATCTCCCTAAGATTTTGCATGATTAATCTAGTTTTATCAACTTTGTGAAAATATCTGCAAATAATGGGATGCACCTCATGTACAAAAGACTCTACAGAGAGCTATTGGATATTTTGCAACTTCCGCTGATCAACTTCACCGGAGAGAAACATTTCCTTTGCTTGTCTTCCTCTTCCCCTCTCTCCTCAAATAAAGTGCCTACCAATTTTACCACTGTTGGAGATTTTCCATAACTCTTTATATGTTTACTTTAGGTCTAAGAGGCTGACTTTATTTGCATTAGCATTTCTCAATTTTTCTTATGTTTTTTACATATTAACTTACAGGTTTCTATAGCAGTGATTCTCAAACATGAGTCTGCATTAGAATTTTCCAGAGGGCTGGCTACGACAAGTTAATGGGCTCTATCCTCAGGGTTTCTGGCTCAATGGGTTTGGAGTGAACTCAGGGAATCTGTGTTTCTAAAGAGCTCCCACATAATGCAAGGGATCCAGACCCCAGACTACATTTTGAGACCCACTGAGCTACAGAAAATTTTCCCAAAAACACCTTTTAGAGTTAAGTTCTATACACCTTAGCTTCATGTCAAGCTGAATGAAAATTTTACATCAAAATGAAATGTCCTCCCAGAATGTCCTAACTCCCCTGTCTATGAGACATTAGGGGTCCTAAGTGTCAGTAAAAATCAGCATGACATCCCACACTCTTAACATTGTATTATGAATTTCATCAGTGTTTTGTAATTAATGAGCTAGAAAAATTCTTTGGGTATATGATATTAATATAAATTTGGAAAGCTACTGAGAAAATTGAAATCAACATTCCAGTGGCATGCATGTTTGTTAACATATTATTTTAAAATTAAGATATTAATAATAAGTAATAAATAAATAAATAATAAACATTGAGAAAATATGTAACTCCAAACTCAGGAAATCATAACTTTTGACAACAGAAAGATCTTTCTTTCTGAAACTCATTGCATGGTTAACATTTTTACTCCTTTGATTTTCTCACTTATGCAACTGAACAAAAATGCAGCTTTACAGGCTCTTAGTTTTTATATGAAGAACACATTAAATCTTTCCAACAGAGTTTACTAATTCCAATATAATCAACTCATTATTTGCATTAAGAATAACAAAGTATCTAAAAATATATACATTATCATTTCAGACGTGTGTTTTTTCTGGTTTAATAAATGGTCAGAAACTAGTATCAAAACAGAAATCCTGGGTGCCTGGTAGATAAGGAGAAAAAACTGTTTTATGGAATTATCAGCTATGCAGAAAATTCCTAAAAATATACTGCAAGTTAACTGAGAAAAGAAACATCCTTAGCAACATTAACAAAAGTAAAAATCATGTATAAAACTCCTTTAAAAAAAAGTAGGTTTCAATATCTTACTTGTTCATTCAGCTACTACGCAATATATATTTAAAGAAGAAGTAGGATTAATTGATATCCTTTTCCTTCAATGTCTCTTTTTGTACCACGAACATTGACGAGATGCTTATATGTTCCTGAGGCTTTAGTCAGCTTTAACACACCACACAGGTGCTATTTAAGTGTGATGTGTGTAGGTTTGAGAAGAAACTGGATTGAGAGCCTGAGTAAGATGTGTGACTAACAAGTTAAGAGCTGTCACGGTTCAGGCCTGAATGAAAGGTGGTTGGCAGAGATGGATCCCAGTGCAATATTTCCAAGGGTGACTCTGCTGTGCCCTCCTGGGAAAGGGTGTTTTGACAGGAAATATCAACCGCATCTGAGATACATCAGCTAACCTGGGCTCCAAAGGGTTGTGAGAATGAAAATAATGACTAAAAATGGTTTGAGCTTCTTTGGTGGGGAGGAAGGCAGTGGGAAAGCAATCGTGTTGCATAGGTATAATGGCAGCAAATAAAGATGGCAACTTGGAGTCGGCAGTAATAATTATTATATCAATATTATTCATTATTATACAACGACACAGCAGAATCCTTGACTGAGCATTTTCCATCTACCTAGCATGGCACTAAATGCTTTAAATCTGTACTAACACAAAGGCCACAGCCACATGGGCTACTGAGCACTGGAAATGTGGCCAGTGTGACGAGGATTTTAAAAATTCTTTAAAATTTACAGAACTTCAAAATTTTTTAAATTCTTTAAGGATTTCACTTTAATTTAAAGATTTATATTCAACTTGGTAATTGGAAGTCAGTGAGAGGATAGGAATGTAGCATTTCAACTGTAAATCTCATAAAATCAAAACAGATGGAGTAATTCAATGAAAAATTAGCATCTGAATGGCAATGTTTCTATAGGTGTAAAACACACACTTGATTTTGAAGACTTAGTATGAAGACTTAATATAGAAAAAAAAAAGTGTGAATGCCAAAATTTTGGTAATTCTTATATTGATTGTATGTTGAAATGATAACATTTTGGATATACTGAATTAAATAATACACAGGATTAAAACTGGTGTCATCACTTTCTTTTTACTGTGGGCTACAGCTCACTTGATCGCAGAGAGTCAGACATGACTTAGTGACTAAACAACAACTAGAAAATTTAAATTTATACATGCAGCTCACATTCTATTGGATAGTGCTGCGTAAGGTGAATTATCTCATTTAACCCTCACAAAAATTCTCCAGGTCAGACACTATTACTTCTATTTCACAGATAAGGACACTGAGACCCAGAATGAACAGGAAATGTGTCTAAGGTCACCTAGTTAAGTATTGGAGACTATTTATCTGCTTCATATGCTCCAATTTTGAGTCATTTAATCTAATCCCAGATTTTTCAACAAGGATGCTGATTATAGTCACATCTCAAAGCATAATGAAGTACATCAGCTGGCATTAAGGGGAATCTGGCATCCAGAGAATAATTTAGTGCAGTGTTTGGATACCAAGGTTACAAGGCTAAAGTCATAAGGTTCTGTACTTCTCATAAATTCAATCTTTTAAGATTAACCTGGCTGTCATAAATATCACCAAACACTTAACAATGCAGGAGGACCAAAGGCCATCATGACAGCCTGTCTTACCAGACGAAGGATTCAAATTAAATTCCATCAAATCACACTGAGTCAATACGCTCTGACAAGCACCTCACATCCAAAACCTCTAAGAGCCTGGAATTGTTTTTTCTAATTTGCTCCCCCCTTTTCTTCACCAAGAGACAAAAGAAAGCCCAAGAAAATGCTGAATGGGGTAAAAGAAAATGCAACAAAGTTAATAGGGGACTTCAGAATTTGTAAAAACACAAAAACAAGAGGGCGCGTCTCCATCGCTGCACAATATTGCTTTTGTTAAGAGCCAAGTCTCAGTCTTGAAACGTGTTGGTAATAAATCAGCAGGCATTATTTTAAATCAACTGGTTTTATGAAATAAGCCAAGAGTTGAAAGAGGCAGGACTAATTACCAACATTCCTTGATGAATTACTTAGCGGCGTGTGCTAAGTCAATGTGCGTCTATGTCTTGATCCCCAACTTTATCCCGTACTTATTTCCCAGGAGGTAAAAAGAACATGTGGCTAATTAAAGCACCGATCTCCACAGCCAGAAGTACTCAAGGTAGGATTCCTTTCGGAAAAAAAAAAGAAAAGGTTCTTTGCCTGGTACTTATTAATCTAATTTTTACTACTTCACTAGAAAAACAGACCTAATCTTGTCACCTTTAGGCAGTCTGAACTACCATGCAGTGTTCTGAAAAAAATGTTACATATTTGTAATTTAGCCAATAAGAATTTCTTAAGCCTTTCCTAACCAGCAGGAATGTCTCTGGTTTGTCGCTTCTAATTAAGTCTCAACAAAATTTCTAGCTCCTAAATTTTAATTATACAAAACTCCGGGCCAACAGGGGAGATTATGACAAAGTTATGCCTGATGGTAAGGTAGTAGAAATCTGAAGTTTGCTTTTCATGTTGGTCCTTTTTAAAATTATTCACAAACTGGTGATTCAAATCTTTTTACTAACTTTTAATTTTTGGGATCCTCACACCTTGCTATTTTGCCTTTAGGGAACACCACGTAACAGGGAGTTATGCAATGTGCACATGTCTAGTAAACTCAGCTAACTGGGCTGCTCAAAAGACTTATAGGCAAAAGAAACTTCCCTAAGACTCCTAATAAAATGCATCAAGAGAAGCCCACTTAATTTTATTAAGAATGTATGCATATACCATTAAAAAATTAATAAAGCCTTTGACCACCAATATCTCCAATCCAAAAACTCATTCCAGATGTAACTAGTAAGAACAATTTGGTATAAAACAATCTAGGTCCTTTTCTAGAATATTCTCTAGTTTTTAAAACAGTGATTACAACTCTTTCTCTAGGACCATTCTCTGCTTTAATAACTTCCTATTTTATCTGCTTCATATGCTCCAATTTTAATTCATCTCATTTTTGCAAAACTATAAATTAATGGGAAAAAACATCTAACTTTATAAACAAGGTCTGAAAGACTAGTGTATTGTTGGGAGTTAAATTTTCCTTAAAGTTTAGGCTGATGCTCAAAGAAGCCAATAACAAGAGACATATTTAGGGCAAGAGCCAAGATACGAGTACTGATTGCAGCCCTAACGTTGTGCAAAACCACTTACTAATTTACATATTTTTAAACACAGATCCCACCCCCTTATTTTAGTAGGGCAATGTTAAAATTAGATTTTGCTTACACATGTCCACAATCTCTGTTATTCAAGAGCTTACCTATAGAAGATGGTCTTTTAAATCTAAGCCCCTTTTTTAATTGTTGGGATTACGTAGGTAACATTTGTGAAGAAGATTCATGGCCTTAACGTACAGTAATATAAACTTTATGACAGCTAACATTATTCACTTAAAAGCAAAGAGAAAAACAACCAGAACTGAAGTTCCAGTTGTAAGTGCTGAAATACAACAGAAGTAGCAATATGCAGTGAGGTAGGGGGAGAAAAATTCTAAAAGCAACCATAATCCCAGGAGAAAATTAATATTAAAACACATGTACTAACTCTACCAAATTGAGTATTCCAAAAATCCTTTACAACAATATAAATCTATTACTGATACACACAGAACTATGAAAGATATGAATTAGGCCAATAAGATTAGCCTGGCAGACGGGATGTTTTAGAATGCAAATCATCTTGAGTTATGATTTCTGGATGCTGTTATAAAACATCTCAATATTCTGACCAATAATGATGACTACAATGAACCATAAATTACCACAGTGGTCAATGTGGCGAGGCAGTATTTTTCTACAGTCCAGGTCTTCCATCTGGCATATAGTGGCAATTCAGGGATACACTTTAATTATTCCATATGGATGTCCCCTTACTAATTTCAAATGCTTAAGATTATGTATCCTTCCATTAAGCCTGTGAGACTCCTCTGTAGTTTCTCTTCGACCTCCCACTTGGCTCTAACATAGTCTGTTACTGGTGATTTTTTGAAATGTTTAGAGGCTGTTCTTGAACTCTGTAGGAAACAGAGAGGAAGCAAGGTATGTGGTTATAAGTAGATAAGGTAGGCTGATAAGTAGATAAGGTGGGCTTCCCTGGTGGCACAGTGGTAAAGAATAATGCAGGAGACGCAAGAGACACAGGTTTGACCCCTGGGTCAGGAAGATCCCCTAGAAGAAGGCATGGCAACCCACTCCAGTATTCTTGCCTGGAAAATCCCATGAACAGAGGAGCCTGGTGGGCTACAGTTCTTGGGGTCACAAAGAGTCAGGCAGTACTGAGCACACATGCATGAAACGTAGGCTGAGGAGTCTAACTGTGTGACTTCAGTGACAATCTCTTTTTGCATCAGTTTCCCCATGGGGAAGATTGGGCTTATCCTACTTATCCCACAGGGCTGCTAGAGAGATACGTAATATAATGGACATAAAGGATTCAGCTTACCATCTAATACAGCCAATAATTAATGTCTGTACAGTCACTGCTTGTCCTCCTCGAAGCTGCTTTAGGTAGTACCATGGTTACACCAGTAATTACTGTATCTGCTGCAGGTACCAGGTTACCATGTCACTTGAGTAACTAAACATTGCTACTTCTGCCTCCTAAACTTTTTCAGGTCATTCACTCTTAGAGAGGAACAACCACCAATGATTAAGAAATCAGTGCCATGAAATCCAACTGAGCTCAAATCCTGACTGCACCACTTGTTTCACACAATTCCGACGAGCTATTTGACCCCTTCGCCTCAGTTTCCACGTCTGTGAAATGGGGACACTAATAACGACCGCCTGATCTGGACGTGCCAACCATGACTGTGGGTCTAACAGTTCTCTGGAAAACACATACTAGCTGGAAGGCAGGCGGTACATCCATAAGAGCCTAAGCATTTTCTAAACAGAACACAAAGAGGGGAGTTAAGAAAGATGCCGAACAGGAATTCAGCACAGAAACAGGAATGTTTCTCAAATCCTTTTTGTTTTTCATCACCACCCCCTTAAGCAGCCATTTTAGACCTTCTTGTTACCCCTAATTACCTCTCCCCTAATCCCCAACCAAGCAAATTGTAACAGGTACATATAGTGCATATCTGCTTATGTACTATGCCCTTTTAGAGCAGCGGTCCCCAACCTTTCTGGCACCAGGGACCAGTTTTGTGAAAGATAATTTTTCCATGAGTGGGAAGGTGAAGGGGAAGGTTTCAGGATGATTCGTGCACATCACATTTATTGTGCACTTTATCTCCATTATTATTATGCCAACTCCACCTCACATCATCAGTCATTAGATCCCAGAAGCTGGGGACTCCTGCTTTAGAGGATCACAAACCATTATAACATCTTGTATTTTTTGCCTTCCAAGAGCCAATTTTTGCTCCCCTGGGAGACAATATCAGCCCAGTTAAGAATGCATGTGCTACATGTCATATCATATTGAAAAGAAATTCCCATTCAAAGGTAGATTAAAAAAAAAAAGTCCCACTCCAATTTTCAGTTCTCACTCCAAGGCCCTAGACCTTAGCACTGTCCTTAAGTGCTACCTGGACCTCCAGTTTTAGGATTATGAGAACTGTGTAAATTAGAAGAGACTGCACCTATCATTATGGCTTTTTTTACCAGGAGAAAAAGAGGGGCTGAGCAGCTGCCCTTCATGTAAACCCACAAGGTGACTTCAGCGATGGCAAAGTAGCCCACTGAGAAGAAAAATCCCTGACCCTAGAAAGAAGATGACCCTCCTCCCAAACCTGCATGGCTCAGATGTCCACTGAACACGGCTGACCTGACCCACACCCTAAGGAGATCATACCACCCGATTCTATGATACCCCTCAGCCACATAAAAATGGCTGTGTGCTCATAGTGGAAGAAATCACTTCCATCTTGTGTGCCAATATTACCAAACGAGGGGCTTTTCAGGTGGTACTGGTGGTGAGGAATCTACCTGCCAATGCAGAAGACATAAGAGACACGGGTTCAATCCCTAGGTTGGGAAGATTCCCTGGAGGAGGGCATGGCAACCCACTCCAGTATCCTTCCCTGGAGAATCCCTTTGACAGAGCAGCTTGGTGGGCTACAGTCCATAGGGTCACAAAGAATTGGACACGACTGAAGCAACTTAGCATGTACACATGCATGCACATTACCAAATGAATATGGAATTACAGCTGATATTTCAGTGTTTCCAGAAAAGTGGAATTAATTCGTAGGCTTAGCTATATCAAGGCTGACTGTTTTGTTTTACATAGTTGCTCCCCACAGGGCTGCTCTTTCAAGTGGGCCAGGCCTAAAAATCTAAGCAAAGATGACTTTCTTTCAGCCAGGATTCACTGCTCATTCCTAGTTACTAAAAGCAGCGGAGGCAGAAAAGATGTCTGAGGTTAATCAATGCACATTTACTGAGATGGGTGCCCTACTTAGCCTGGGTTAAGTTAGATTTAGATTTCCCCGATGTAAGGCAAGTTTATGGAGAACTTTCCTGTGCCAGCCCGTAGATTACTAACTCCTTACCTACGGGGATATGGTATGCATCGCATTTGCATGGGAAGCAAATGGGTCGCCAGTCACTGCCAAGGCAAACTGGAGCACACGTATCACCAGAATGATCTAAGTGTTTCCAGTACACAGGGTAAGAAGTCCCTATTCTGCCTAAGGAACAGGAAGCTTAAAGCAATATTCTCAAAAGCACAGACAAGATATTTCTCTCTCAGAAAGAAAAGAAACTATTTGTCTCACTTCACCTGAAAAGGTGAACAAATAAAGATAGGATTTACATCTACCTGATCAAAACTGCCTAATACCTTTCTTCAGACCTCGCTCCTACAAAAGGGATCTGTAGGTTGGAAAGCAGCAGAAGTCAGGAAAGCTGCGCCCCAGACTGTAATAGCTGGTGTCCTGCTGGATCTCCCTCTACACTGTTTAGATCAGTTCTCAGTTAACAAGTACTGTCTATAATTTTTGTTTTATTTTATTGGAGTATAGATGATTTACAATGTTGTATTAGTCTCCGGTGTACAGCAAAGTGAATCAGTTATACGTATACATACATCCCACTCCAGTGTTCTTGCCTGGAAAATGCCATGGACGAAGCAGCTTGGTGAGCTACAGTCCATAGGGTTGCAAAGAGTCGGACACAACTGAGCACACACACACACATACATATATCCAATCTATTTTAGATTCTTCTTCCATATAGGTCATTACAGAATACTGAGTAGAGTTCCAACAAAAATGAGTTTTAAAGGGAAAGAAAATTACCTTATGTGTGACACTGAATACAAAGTGATAACGATCCAGAGCTTAAAGACTCTGTAGGGAAAGGAGGTCTGTAGGAGGATGAAAAGATGTTTGTGGAACCTGGAAATTGAATCCCTTTGTCCCCGAGAGAAGATGTGGCCTTGTAGACATGGTGTTTGATCCAAAAACAAAAGGATGCCAAAGTTCATAAACAGTCCTGAAACTGATGCTCACAGAATGTTCATGTAACTCACACTGACTGGTAACAAAAATATATGCTGGCCCATGGACTATGGGATTAGAAAAATTCTCAGGTTTCCTTTCTTATGTGGTCAGCAGCTCTAGCAAGATTCCCTAACTAAGGGGATAAAGGCAAGCCAAACTGAGACACACTGCATCTCTTCCCACTTCTTTTGGTCAATATGATGCTAATAAGGTTCTGTGTTCCTGCCTAAATAAATTCAGAAGAAAATCAAATGCATAATGGGGCCTGGGAGCCGTTCCTTCTTCTAATATAATCTATCAACTCAACTCATAACTCCACACACCTTCAAGTTTCTGTATTATACCTAAAGAATAAGCCATACCTTGACAATTCAACATTAGGTAGATTTCATAAATTACAGAGAAAGGCCAGCAATTCAGTCAGCCACCCTTTCC
Organism: Bison bison bison; assembly: GCF_000754665.1. Taxonomy (NCBI): domain Eukaryota; kingdom Metazoa; phylum Chordata; class Mammalia; order Artiodactyla; family Bovidae; genus Bison; species Bison bison. The sequence goes on along the minus strand of NW_011495035.1, from coordinate 955,942 downwards.
TCCATTAGTGAAATTTCATGGAATATAGGTTGTCAGACCGGGTGACAAAAAAGCAGAACACCCATCCATCCTGGGTTGCTAGAATCACTATTTAAATGAGATGCCATACCTAAGTCAACCACCAAAAAAACACCAATGTGAATTCAGTTCACAAGATAGAGGGCTCTGGAAAAAATGTGTTTTAATACCTGATGAACAGCAAGCATCACTTCTCATTCTGCAGTAATCTAATTCCTTGGGTTATCTGAGATGATTTGGAAAAAAAGAAAAAAATCTAAAAATAAATTTCTTGAAATTATTTAAAAGAAGATACCCTAAAGTTACCAAAAATATATATTTTTTTCCTTCAAATTCATATAATCTCTCTCCTAAGGAGAACAGAAAGATTCAATATACAATTTATTCCCAAGAGAATACCTTGGCTTTAAATTTTTTTAAGTCCAAGGAGAAAAAAACAAAAACAAAAAAAAAAAAAAGGAAGGGAGGCAGAGAGGGAAATTCTTGAAAATTCCCTATACATTTCTAAATAGATAAATGTTTTCACACTATAAACTCTTGTTTTCAACTATACACTGTCAGAGTCCATGTAGGGGGAGCAATTCTGATGAACCTGCCAGTTCAAGATCAGAGCAATCAGGTACTTTCATAATCAGTCAGGTTAGAGAGATGAGACAGGGAAAATGCATGCTTGATGGATGTGCGGATGAAGACGGTTGATATGTGATGTTTCTTCAGCCATGAGACTGTGTCCACAAGGCCTATCTCCAGTTCCTCTGTCTGTGTCTAAAAGGAGCCAGGTCAGATTTCAGATCTCTGGTTTGCTTGTCAATAAAACTACCTGTGGCAGAAACTACTTCCATTAATGGTTCTTAATGATATACTTTGTTAATTCACAGTGAGAAATACAGAGTGCATATTTTCACTATTGTGAAATATATATTATGCACTCCAGATACTGGTTAATTTATGACAAAGAAGCATCCTTAAATTACAATACCCAATTGAATAGGGCTGTTCTTAAGAAACCTAGAGGATATATCCACTACGTGAATACATACAACAATAAAATTAACCACTCCATGTCACCTAAAATAAAAACCAACAATAGGAATAAAAATCATAAATTAAGTAAATCAATGTAGAAACCAGAGGCTAATCCTGCAAAGTTTCATGAATTTACGGACTGAATGACAACCATCTGAGAAATAAGTAATGCAAATTTCCAATCCCTATGACTTCCAAACACTAGTCCTAAATTTACTAGAAGCGGTTGACAATTTAAAACATGCTTTATAAACGTTCATATTTTAAGCATAATTCTGTAAAAGAAAGGGGATTAACCAGAAAATACTAATTGAGCTTTTCAAAATCATTCAACACACCAAGAGCAAAAATGTTCATAACATGGGTTTGTGTGTGTGATTTTTCTATCAAGCTCTTGTAAACCGGTGAGAGACGGGAGAGATTTACCCAGGATTCTCTGGCACACACTAGACATCTGACTGCCCACATCTACCTCCACTGAAAAGCAGGTATGTTCTGTTCTAGCAACTTAAATCTTTAAAAATTAAACGATGAATTTACTTAGACTATACTATTAGAAAAAATATCTATTCAATATCATCTGTATCATTATGCATAAATTAGTATACTCAGTGTTACTCCTTGAAAATGTATATTCATAGAAATGGGGGTCAAGATTAAGCAAATTAACTGCTTTTCTATTAACCATTTACTTCATAATATATGCTTATGATTTAAAAACTATAAAAGAGAAAAGAAAAAAATGACCATCTTTCTTACTTACCTTTCTGTAATAAATGATTCATAATATTTCCATCCACAAAACTTTCAAAAATATGCAAATAATTTTTATAAAGTACTAAGTATTTAAGTACTTGAAGTAATCATGTATATGACACTCTCCTTTAAATGTAATTTGAATCTCTTAGAATGCACCTTATATGGAATCATGTTTCTGCTTGGTCCTCCACATAAGGACAGTATATACAAAATCTGTCTAAACAGCTACCAAACCTACCCACATTGCTATGCCCTACACCTCTTAACATACTTTGCTCTTTATATAACTGAAGTATAAAAATGCACAAGTTAGAGATAAACTAATTCCGTATGAAATATACATTAACCATTTGTTCATTTTTATTTAGATTAAGTCTCCGGGTTCTAACAATATATTTGTGTTTTAACTTTGGACATATTTCTAGTATAACTAAACTGAGCGATAGAGTTAGGGCTAGTGTTACCAGGACACAGTAACATTTAAGGAAAAATGGTTATATTATTAAAACCAATTAGTATAGATTTTAATTTTAATCATATCACAATTACTTTTTTTAAGTAATAAAAACTTTTAAAAATGATGTCCATTTTTAAAATGAAATGGAAATAATGTTTCAGCATACTCGGGTAATTTTTCTTTCATCAGATATAACTGCCTTAATAGGAATACAGATTTCAACTAATATACTTTAATATAATAACATTACCTTTGATTTAGACATAAACCACTACTAACACAAATCTGTATCCTCTCTTCTAAAATCTGTTCTTCAGATTAAAAAAATAGACTACTAAAGTAAATAAAACAGACATTTCTCTATAATTTATTATTACTTAATTTATATAACTTTAAATAATCTGAAATATAGCTAAAAAAAATTATGATTCTTGTGAACAGCAGACAACTTAAATCTTAAATAAACCTTAGGTCTGTAAAAACCCACTGGTTGCCAATTTTCACCCAAGCAGAACAGAAAGTTTAATGTACAATCTACTTCCAAGAGAAAAACTTGTCTTTATTTGGAAGGTGGGGTACATAAGATATACATTAGGTGTGGCAATATTCAGAACTTCAGTCATATTAGAGTAAAACTTTCTGCTAAACCATTTTAATCTTTTTCATCCTAACAGAATTTTAATATTAGTTTCTCTATGACACAGTTTCAGTACTCCATCATTACATTTCAAGAGTCTTACTGATAAGAAAACAACTGGCTTAAATTTTGTTTTTAAAGAACCTCTTTCCTTCTTCCTGGTAGAGATCATAGATTGCTTCCCAATTATCACACAGCATCCCATTTGCTTTCATAGTAAACTTTAAATAGTGAAAGATGTCCTTTCTGAGCATAGGAATGATTGCAAAGACCAACAATGAATCACCGGCAGTAAAGTTCACTTTGTTTAATGAACAGTAACATTCGGGACTCTTTAGGATGGATCAATTAGGTAATGGGATTTTAAAAATTAAGAAGTAAGGAAGTCCTCTTTCTTTTCTTTTAACATCACTTGCATCAGTCACATTTAAGAGTTGGAATGTTTAAAGAAGGAGTACCTCCCAATGTGATTGCAGGACCCATGTGTGAGATGGAATTCTATTCTTAGACTTGTTACAATTTTCCCTAGTAATTAGGAAGCTATATGTCCAGGATAGAATGATGCTAACAAGCTCCTGCAGTTTCTATTCTAGCAAGAAATCAAAGGGACCCAAAACAGACAACTCACTTCAGTTAAAAGATTATGCAGTCTGGTTATTAAAGCTAAGCTCTTCTACCATTTTCTATCTGAAGAGACTTTCTAAAAGAGTCAGATTCTACAGCCAAGATGATTTACTCAAGAGAAAAGAAAACTCAAGAATGGCCATGGAATGTATTTAGGGGAAAAAAAAAATATATATATATATATACACAAGTTATTAGAAGAGGTTCATTTCAGATAACTTGTACATTTTTAAACTTTCCCAAAGAAAGATGGGAAGATATCATTACAAAAACCATCTATAACCTCCTGGTAATTTCTCACGGGACATCAACAACTCTTCCCCCATTTAGTGAGGGTTACTATTAAATTTAAAGTTAGTTGGAATCTTTCTTTGGAAATACAAAGCCATGTAGGAATCAATGGAGCTGACATTTACAAATATGTTTCAGATAGGTCAATATAACCAAATAAACATGATGAGACAAATAAAACACCTGGAAAATGGAAAATGTTGAAGAAGAAGAAGGCTTGGCCCAGCCAACAAGAGTGACACTCACATACCTTAAGGACTTCCATCGGCACCTGGGTGGCAGAGGGGA
>NW_011495035.1:941240-951742 GCF_000754665.1 Bison bison bison | reverse complement strand
TGGCAGAGGGGAGGGTGGTGGGCACGCTGACGTTTATGGCTGGAGTCTGACTCACAGGCACTCTCTGTTGCATGAACTGGGCCGCCTGCAGCTTCTGCTGCTGCTCCCTGCGTTCCTGCTCCTGCATCTGCTCACGCATGAGTTGCTGGCGTAGCAAGATGCGTGATGTCATACTGGAGGAGCTTATCGGAGGCTTGGAGGCCCCAGGATGCTCCTCGGAACTGCTGTGGGGAAACAGAAAAACACACATTGAGTTCCTAATGAGACCTTTCATTTGCATTTTGGGGTATCCTAAATTGCACCAAACTATGAAATGAGCCCGTGCAAAATATAATCAGATCGCAGAGTGGTATTCCACCTAATTGAAAATCAAGAGCTGACAGGATTTAAGTCATCAGTAGTTGAATTAAAATAAGTCGGCTTGATTGCATCTAGGCATTTTTATCATACAGCTTATTTTTTTTTTGACATTTTATATCGCCTACTACTCATCACCACCAAATATAGTGCTGCCATATGAAGTGCCAAGAAGCAAGGGATCTTAATGGTACCCAGAGTTTCACACTTAAAAATAATTTTCTTGATTTCCTTTTATAGCCGAATCTAGCCAAATAACTACTCCTGTACACTATCTAAATTCCTTGAAGATATTTAAACTGTTTACTAACACACAATAGTTCAAAGAAAAGGTGAACTCTGTCATGGGGAAATTTTTCTACGATACAAGAAGTGAAAGTCATTAAAGAAGCCTTTGGACCAGAATCTTAACACTGAACTCAACCTCAGTCTTCGAGAAAGAGGGCAGAAGACAAGTTAGTTTGGCAACTCCATTCTTCTTCGCCTGGGTTTCTTTGTGCAGTCTTTTCTTCTGATTCTTCTTGGCAAGTTCTATCCAACACACATTCTATGAGTTCCCCATGAGGCCTGCCTCTAATGGTGCTAGCACTTACTCTACCCAAAATCATTTAAAAAGCTTAAATACTTGTCACAAGTCAAGAAGAAAGGACTTTTTGATTTTCCTAAATATAGATTTCTATTGTTTATCTTGCTAGCTCTACGACATCAACAAGTAAATAAACCTCTCTCTGCCTTAGTTACCATGTCTGAAAAAGAGGAATAACAATATTTTAACTTACTTACCCACCTATCAAAATGGGAGATGCTTTTTAAATATCTTTTGCATCATTTATACTCGAAACCCCTACCTCTTAGGAATTTTGTGAGGATTAAACAAAATAATGAATGAAATAATGCACAAAAATCCCTTAATACAATGAGTGCTATGCAGTACTGCCTCAATAAATGTTTGTTGTTGCAATTACTATTATCTAGAAATTTTGTTTCTGGTAATATCATTTTCTTAAAAAAAAAAACAACAACAGTTTAGGGCAAAGAATATAAAACCTTAATTAGCACCTGGAAACAGAAAAAAGAGTAATATTTAGGAAGTATTTATATTCACGTCAAAGTTATTCTTCCAGAGAAGTATCTATACCTTTGAGCTTCTTTCGTTGAATATAAATCCCAATATCATCCTTATCTTCTAACAAAGGCAAAATAGAGCCTTTAAATTATTGACCAGCCTTATAAACCCCTTAAAGATAAAAATCTTCAAATTCTTCAGGTAAAAAAAAAAAAAAGTACTAAAGAATAAAGAAATGTTTGCATTTCACCTTCACAGAGTTCCAGAAAACTATATAATAAAAAATTATACTAGCATTTAACTCATTACCCAGCACAGAAACCTGCTTCAATAGACTGGTAAGTTCATATAAAATAATGCTGTTAATATAGAGCCATAAAAAATGGTATAGAGATATACTTATGGTTGTGAATTAAAACTATACAATATATTAAACTTAGGAAATCCTGCTATTAGAAAGGTATGATTAAACTTAAAAAAATGTTTACTACAAGAAAAAGTACAAAGATAATGCAACCCTGAGCTATTGCTGGAAGATAATACTACAATCCTCTAATATTATCAATATCAATATTATCTAATATTATCGGTTATCAAGTTGACAATATTATCAATTGATTCAGAAATTTCACTGATGGATAACTTTCTTAGGAAAATAATTCAAAATGTGGAAAACCTGACATTACAAAGCTGTTGACAAATTGCACAGTATTCTGTCCCCTGACATAGGCATGATTATGTAAATTATGAGGGGAGATGTGGGTTAAATAACACAAACTTTTAGTTACAAGATGAGTAAGTTCTGAGGATCTAAAGCACAGCATGTTAACTATAATTAACAATACTGCATCGTACACTTGAAATTTCTGAGACAGCAGATCTTAAGTGTTCTCATCACACGCAAAAATATGTAAGTAACCATGTGAGGTGATTAATGTGTTTCACAATGTATACATGTAAAAAATCATCACATTATATACCTTAAATAATTTTGTTAATTATACCTCAGTAAAGTTGAGGAAATAAATAAAACCATTCAAAAGATTTAAGCATAAAACAGGTTAAAAAAAAAAATAAGTTATGGACTTCCCTGGTGGTCCGGTGGTTAAGATTCTGCACTCCCAATGCAGGGTACACGAGTTTGATCCCTGGTTGGAGAACTAAGATCTCCAATGCCACATAGTGTAGCTAAACAACAAAAAAAGTAAATTATGATACATATAGATTTGATAATATACCTTTTTAAAAAAAAAGTGCTCAGCACACAGCAAAGTGCAAAATCCATGTCCTAAGACAAATTAAAAAGTAGAATCAAAAGTGGATGTCCATTCTAATCTAGAATAAGTAGAGTGTATGTATGTACACAAATATACACATGACCAGCAAAAGGATGAGAGCTGCCAAAGTGGGAGTGGGATTATAGGTAAATTTCTTACTTTTTACTTTTCCCCCTATAAACCATAATGTCACCATATTTTTTTCAGTGGCAGTATATATGCCACTAATTTGAAAACAGAAGGAACATGAATTAACTTATAAGCATGAAGAAGTGAGTTGAGTGATCAAAGTCACAGTTTGGCTGGAAGAGACTAGATCCACCCTAGACAGCATTTTGACAACAGGATAGGGAAGTGCTGACTTGTATCCACTGGTTCTCTTGGAAGTCTTCAGCATCCCAGAAGACTTAGACCCTCTTTCCTTTATAGTTTCCTACAGATACACAAAGACTGAACAATGCTAATACCCGGTTTATTACTTTCAAATCATGCATTCATCTACACCATAAAAATACCCCATCATTTCTCAAAAACACTCCATTCACCTGCTCAGGTTCTGCTAAAAGAGCACCAAAAGAAAATGCATTTTCCCACTTTTGAGTATGTGTTCAGAGCTCAAACGTACTTTCCTAAACCCAGAAAAGAAGGCTATTTAAAAATAAATAAATAAATAGATGGTCTTGCTATTCAAAGCCTGTCAGGTTAAAACATTCCCAGAGAGACTGATCCTTTTGATAAAAACAGGAGCAAACCTTTGTGCCTTGGCAAATGCAGCTGTGGAAAAATCGCACTAATTAGCTGCTCAAGACAAGCCATTGGCTGTGATACCAGGGGAAAAAAAAATCCTTTCAATTAACAGTAAAGCATTCTTGAGACATCTTAAGTTAAAATTACTAGTCATCAACCTCTAAGGCTGCAGACTTTCAAGTCAACAACAGTATCATTTAAAACATTTACTGAAATATCCTATTAGGAAAAAAATTACATATTTATATGGTAGACCCACATAAATAAATTAAAACCCCACACAAAAAAAAATCTAGCAAGGTTCAGCTAATTGACATTTGAATAAGTCTTCTCAAAGAAAAGAAAGGAAAAAGTTACTTCACTGCACACGTACCCTACTGGATATTTCCATGTTAAAGATGACTCTCAGATTGTCAGCTTTCCTCGATCTTTTAAACTTTACTTCCTCTTAGAAATAACTGAATCTGCAATTATCACCCTATCGACAAAAATACCTACACATCAAAATGTTAGCAGGTCACATGAGCAAGTTTTAAACTCAAAGTCGAGTTTTATGTGAGAACATTACAGGTAGCCAAAAGCTTATTTTTAAAATGAGGACGTGATGCTTCAACTACTACTAATAAGAGTTGTCTGAATGTATTTAGTTTTAATAGCTGACCGAACTCATCCAGGGCCCATGAACCTCAATGTGCATTAGGTAATCCTAATTTCATCAGTCTGATTCCTTTTAATCAGATTATTTAAAGGTCATTTATTCAACAAATGGCTATTGAGGGTTTCCCCTGTGCCAGGTGCTGGGAATACCTGGTTTCTAATCTCAATGAGTTTAAAAGGCAGGGTCATGTAATTTTTTTTAAGATGCCTTAAAATTAAGTCAGTTATCTAGATTATTGGACTCTTATCTAGTTCCATGTGGGAAGGTATATATTTCACCACAAGAAGTCACCCTTTGAAAGCCAACTGAAGGGGAGGCAAATGCCTTAATTGGCACTTACTCACATCACTAAGACCAGGCAACTTCCCTGAAAACTGGGAATTGCTCAGTGGTGACTCAGGAGTATGGCCATCAATAGGACACAACTTCTAGTTCAGTCGCTGCTGAGCAATCTGATCTTTAACAAGCCACTCAACCTCTCTGAACCTCTCCAAAACCCACCTCCTAAACGAACAACAATGACTGAGTGAGCGAATCCCAGCTAAGTTACAGTGATAACACGCCAGCTAGAATATGGACACTTAGATAAGTAGCCATAAACGTGACCTGAGTTCCTAACTTGATGGCTAAATTTACATTTTTAACCTTCAAAGCCTGACCCTTCTCTGTAATGGTAAAGAGACATTTGGACATGTGCTCTGTGAATCACTGGTATATTCCTAAATTCAAAGAGTTAATTCCTCTGCCTTCATCAGCGACTTAAATATATCAGAAATCTCATAAACTCCAGTATCTCACCATCCAAACAACACTTGCCTGACCAATCCTCACCTTTCACAGTGATGCCAATACCCCTTCACCAGACCTTAGGAATCAGTCTTTGGTCTCCATATCACAATCATCCAAGACGTGAATCTGGCTGTAAGCTGCAACTTAGCTTCTAGGCTCAAGGAGCTGATGAACTTTCCCTTGCCTTACCTCTCATCAATTCCGCAGGCAGAATACAGTCCTGGCCTTTACTAACCTGTGACCATGGCCAAGTTAGTCAATCTCTTTGAGCTTTGGTTTTATTTATAGATTGTTTAATACATTTGCCTCTTGGCATCATGCTGCTGCTAAGTCACTTCAGTCGTGTCCGACTCTGTGCGACCCCACAGAAGGCAGCCCACCAGGCTCCCCTGTCCCTGGGATTCTCCAGGCAAGAACACTGGAGTGGGTTGCCATTTCCTTCCCCAATGCATGAAAGTGAAAAGTAAAAGTGAAGTCGCTTAGTCGTGTCCGACTCTTCGCGACCCCATGGACTGCAGCCTACCAGGCTCCTCCGTCCATGGGATTTTCTAGGCAAGAGTACTGGAGTGGGGTGCCATTGCCTTCTGCCTTCTTTATTTATAGATTGTTTAATACATTTGCCTCTTGGCATCATGAGGAGGATTAAAATTTGTAATAGAGGTAAAAAGCTTAGCACAATAACCAAAACACAATTCAGATAAACTAGAACAGAGTTAAAAAAGTAGTACTCAGAAAACATGAAACTATGAACAAGCTACTTCTTTTTTATGCAAGAAAGTGAATTTTATAAGCCTGTATGCAAGCTTGGACCATAGCTTATCTGCTTTTTAAGGTTTAGGCAATCTCTTTTTGATTCAGAGAATTTGACAAAGTTTGAAGGGGTGGAGAGAAGATAATCTATCCTGCAGTTCACTCACAAGATATAAAGTAAAACGCCGAGAATTTTTCTCCAGGAAAAAGGAATCTTCATTATAATCTTTCAGTTGATAGAGCTCAAAGCCTAGCATCTGCCTGCACTGGATACAATGTAATTACGTCCAAGAAAGCACAGTGGCTGATGTTCACACAGACAGTGAAGACACAGGAAGGCATGATAATTAACCTCATGCACAGGTAAGAAAGCTATGTCAGAGATAGGTTAAGCTACTAGGGTTTCCAAGTGCAGAAGGCTGGCTGCCACAGGATCAGCTAAGGACCCTGCCTAAAGTCAAAATGCCCGGGCTCCATCCCAAGAAATTCTGACTTCAGGTTAGGTAAAGCCCAGGAATCAGTATATCTACAAAAACTACGCTGCTGATTCTGATGCCAGCTTTGGAAACTTGGACACCCAAGATCATCCATTTGTTTGGTAGGAGTGCTGGGACATGAACTCACATCTTTGATTCTTAGACCAGAACACTTTCTTCCATGTCTGAGGAAATGCACATTCCATTCCCGGCCTCTGATAACTCCAAGAGCTCTGAAGAGTCCTTCTGATGCTGAACCCAACATGTTGAACGGAATGAAATGGTAAGGACCACCCACTCTTGCCAAATGGGCTATAAAACCAACTAGACAAAAAATCTCTGCAGATACTGCCAATGGATCATTATGGTTACAACATAACTATTCTATTCTAAGGAAAAGTACATCAGAACCTACAGGCCAAACCTACAAAACTGCTGTTCTGTCAGCAAAAAGAGATTTTTAAGAGTCTTAAGAAAGTAAGCCCAAGTGCATAAATTACCAAAATAAGAGTCAGTAAACAGATACATCTTTTTAAATGGCAGTATGGATAGCTAACATTTTAATATTTATTTTATTTATTTGGCTGTACTGGCTCTTTAGTTGTGGCACATGGGATCTACTTCCCTGACCAGGGATCAAACCTGGGCCCCTGCACCGGAAGTACAGAGTCCTAGCCACTAGATCAACCAGGAAAGTCCTAGTATTTAACGTTTTCAAAGGATCAGCTATTTCCATTATTTTAACCTTTCCCTTCTTTCCAAAGTCACTGCTCTATAAGCGTAGAGATGACTTTTTCATCATGTATGGTAGAAGCAAGTACCAATAAGAATATATATTGTTATTTGTCTATATGATATATATATATACACACACACATAAATATAAGAAATATATGGTGTATCTGATATATGATATATATGACAAACATCACTTAAAATAACTGAGAGTATAACTCATGTAAATGTGAAAGTACCAGATTTCACACTTTGGCTTCAAAAGTGGAAATCTTGTGGACTTCAGCCATCAACAACCTTGGTTGCAGTGGTCAAGAAAAAAAAAAAAGAAAACATGCCAAACGTCCAGCTTTTCCTGGTAACACTATCAGTTCAGACAATAAATGCTACAGGTTTCTGGCACAGAGGAAATAAAAAGGCTTGCGAAGTGCAGCTTGTCTTTCTCCTCTTCTTTCCTTCAACAAATATCTGAAGGTCTTCCAAGGGCCCTGTTCTGCTGGACATGAGGCCAGCTTGGTGTCCAGAGAGGACCGCACGCCCATCCTCTGGAGTTCTTTACTCTTTGTTGTGCATAAGGAGGAAAGTGTTCTAAAAAAGCAAGAATTGCCAAGTTAAAAATATGCATGTTAAAAATCCAAAATCGTCACTTTTCAACACCTGGAATCCAATTAGTTTGAAAGAACTGTAGTCTCTCTGAATCTATTTAGGATTAATGCTCTTTAAGCTGGACCTTCGACAGGCACCAGTAAGAGTAACTTCAATAACTGATGAGATCAAAATCAAAAAGAAGCATAATAAGACTTATATCTGTATTTTTCAAAGAAACATAAGAAGACAAAACTAATATATCAACATTCTTCAAAAGAGGGTACAAAAAAAGATTCCCTGGAGTACAGGAAGAAAAGATTGAAATTTATATAAAATTTACCCATCACTGTTATTTTCTATTTTTATACATGTTGTATATTATAATATTGGGCTTCTCTGGTGGCTTAGACGATAAAGAATCTGCCCAGGTTTGATCCCTGGTCAGAAGATCCCCTGGAGAAGGGAAAGGCTACTCACTCCAATATTCTTGCCTGGAGAATCCCATGGACAGAGGAGCCTGCCGGGCTATAGTCCGTGGGGTTGCAAAGAGTCAGACACAACTAAGCAACACACACACACATATTATAATATAGCATCAGTATAGTGACACATGTATGAAATTTATAAGTAAACTAAAATATGTTGAGAGAGCCAGCTTTAAAAAACTTACTTTAGGAGATATGACCCAAAATGTTTGAGACCTCTATAATATTAGCCCAGTGTTCTTCCAGGCAATATTCACCATCAGATTTTGTTTTAAGTTGATTATATGCACCCCTCCCAAATAGATATTCGTACTTCTATACACTCCAACCAAGGAGTATCTGTTACTGAAAGCTATTTTCAAACAAGGATATGAGGGTACCATTTCCTCCTTTTAAGGCCATGACTGTCCTCCGTTTCCCACAGACGCCACCATGGCTTTCCACACTCCACTCTCAATTCCTTTCTAAGAAATTATTTCTGGCAGCCTATCAAAAGGTCATAATGCAGATAAAGTAGATGGCCCCACACTCAATCCTATCTTTCCTATCAAGCTGCATTTCACTAGATCACACTCTAGAATTCCTGTCTACACTGTCCAACCGTGGAACCTCATTCACATCTAGATGCCATATTTTAAAAGACTCTGAAAAATCCATTCCTTATAAGGTATAAGTAATTGATATGGCATAACAATATATCCCACTTACAGCAATTTAAAAGGAACGAACTTTTATCCAAAACTATAGTTGGTAAAGAATCTGCCTGCAACGCAGGAAACCCATTTTCTATCCCTAGGTTGGGAAGATTCCCTAGGGAAGGAAATGCAACCCACTCCAGTACTCTTGCCTGGAAAATTACATGGACAGAGAAGAGCCTAGAAGGCTATGGTCCATGGAGTCACAAGAGTCAGACACAACTTAGTGACTAAACCATCAAACCACCACGACAATCTAATGAGAGAATTCAGACATGAGTGTGAAGTAACTGGAAGGATATTTTTAAAGACTGAAAAGCCTTCTATCTCTACTTGAACAATCGCCCCAGTCACAGGTATGCTCTGTCCATGTGTCAAGATAGCAACACAACAGGTGAGAGAAGATTCAAAAGCCTTAGACTGCCATCACTTAGCAATTACTACATGTCTAAGACATATCAACCAAGATGCAAAGTTTGCAAAACTGTTTGAAAATCAAAACAAAAGTACCAATTATGATCTCAGGAGCAGTGAGTACATGCACTTGTCATGGTCTAAAAGCCAGCCTTACAAATAGTGGTAATGATTTATGGCGGTCACATATTACTTATGCTGGCTCACCATACTGCCTCATTTCTTTGAGAAAGTACCCTAATTCCATCCTGAAAAACCAGCCCCCTCATTTTCCATTCATGAGGCAGGTTATGGTGGTGCTATTAACTCCAGACCTAGAAACACAACGTGGGTTTGATCAATCAACATACCCATCGAATGGGCTTATACTCTAAAATGACCCAACAGAGGCAGCCCAATGCCTTTGACTAGAACTACTGGGGTAAAAGACCTCTATTTATACTAAGGTTTGAAAAGATGGTAGGATATAAATCTGGAACTTCCTGAAACTATATGGAAAGAAAGGCAAACTAAAGGAAACAGTGATGTGAACTGAAAGAAGGAATTGAGGCCTAGAAAGAAGGAAGAGTGCGTAAGAAGCCAGCATGTGGATGGCAAAGAGCATCTGGATCAAACCATCCCTGAAGCCTCGTAACCCTGGACACCAGATACATTGATTTACAAGGGATTCTCAATCTCCATTTCTGTTTAATCCAGTTGGATGTGCTCTGTTAAACCATAGTACATTTTTGTGTCATTTTAGAAAATATCAGTTATTTGTTAAAAAAAAAAAATCAATGTTTTGGCCTAAGAGCTACAACTCAAACAATCTAGCTATCCATTCTATTTTGCCCTTGTTTTGGCCAGTACACTGCCACTCACATTTCCTACCTTTTCAGGGGGTAGATTGGCTTCATGCCTGAGTTTTGCTAGTGAGACTTCAGCAGAAAGATCACATGGTTTGTTCAAAAATTCTTCCTAAAGAGATACCCATTTTGCCATCATGTCTCCTAGAATTTAGTTGTAATGGCTGCAGGTGTAGCAGCCACTTTGGACCATGAAGATGAGACCCAGACTTAAGGATAGAGCTGGAATGTTCCTAGCCCCTCATGACCAGATAGAGCTAGCTCTATGAGGGCAGAGATTTCTATGCTTTATTCACCAGCACCTAAATTCTCCAGCACCTAAAAGAATATTTAGCACATAGTGGGATGAAATAAATATCTATCCAAAGAGTAAATTTGGTATCTCTACCCTAACAAATAACCCACCTCCTAAAATCAGGTAACACTAGAACCTTAATGCTGGAAGACCTTTAGTAAAACCATTGCTTGAGTCACCCAGTGACAAAGAACAGTCTTTTCCCAAAAATCTCAGTTCCAGAAACCAACTGTATTAGTTTAATTATAAGACAAACTTTTCCTCCATATTTTAAGGTTTCTCAAGTCAGAATAAATCTCATATATATATATATATATATATATAT
>NW_011495035.1:898506-941140 GCF_000754665.1 Bison bison bison | reverse complement strand
TTTTTTAGTAGAGCTTTCTTCTCCCCCAAACAGTCATCTTATAATCAATAGTAAATCAGATACAAGGAAACCCATTTGATAGACAAATTCTGTGACACTGGATTAGTCATAGCCACTCAAAAGCACAATGGAGGTACAGTTTGGATAATTCAGAAATCTGAGCATTGGAGAAATACAATTAAAAGGCCACAGGAAGAAACATCAATTCAGTCAGTATCTGAAATGAAAATCCACAGAATGGAAAAGAGAAAAGCAGAAGCCACGTACCCAGAATACCTCTGTTGAAATTCCAACTCTATCGTTTCTCAGCGATAAGACGTGGCCAGGATCTTTCACCTGCCCAAACCTGAGTTTTGTCATCTACAAAATGGAGGTAGGAGAAAAGTACTTTTGTCAAAGAGCAAGTATGAGAACTGAATATGCTAATGCAAGTAAGATTTTTAGGACAGTGGTCAGCGCATCCTGTAGACAGTAAGTAAATGTTAGGCAATGGATTCTTTTGTGCTGCGCTTGAATTCCCAAATTGGTACTCTCTGAGCTTTCTAATAACTTGAAACTATTGAAAACTGAAAAGTTATTTTCTAGGAACCCAAATTCTTACAAGGCTGCCTTCTGCTATAATGTTTCTTTGCTTTCCTAGAGGAAAATACAAAAGAAACAATTAATTCACAGAGTGTACCCTCCCCAAAAGAAGAGGCAAGAAGAAGTTAATGAGCAACAGCTCAGTGAACAAGTTTTGTCAAAGATATGAGCTAAGAATTTCATTCTGAGAGTTTATAAAGGAAGCATGGTCCTATGGCCAGTATTTTAGTCAACCAGAAAAAAAAGAAATCAATTAAGCAAAAGTAGTTGAAATTAAGCATTATTTTGGATATAAATTCAAGGATGACATCATTACTATCCTAAAGTTAAATGGCATGCTTTATCCATTTATAACATCCATTCATTTGCTTAAAAATAATATTTCAAAAATTATTAAGTTATGGAGGACATTCTTGTGTGATATGAACCACAGACAACTATCTGATTTACAAAGGATAAAATTGTAACATTTCTAACCTGATGACATTTTAAATACATAATTATGTATATACTCTGTTCATAAAATGTTCTATCATTTTAGAGAGATGAGTAATTAAACTTTTAATAACATATACAATTTTAAAAATCTATAAAAGCAAACCATACAGCAAAAATAGAACAAGACATTAGAAAACAATTTAAATAATTATAAAGTCTTTTAAAGATGTATCCACTGAACATTAGGAATTTTACCACAATTACATTTACAGGAATTTTATTTTTTAAGAATCAGATTCTAAAAATAGTTCTGCTACTTTTAGTATTTTTCCATTATTCTTGCCGTCTTTAAACACACCTTCACAAGCTGCTGAACATAATGCTTTTCTGACTTAATCAGAACCTCTCTCATGACCCAGGAACGTTCAGTAAATAATTATTAAGCTCCAGAGGTGGCTTTTGCTTAAGTTGATTTGCTTGAATGCCTATTCACTTAGGGACATGGCTTTTAGTATTGTTTTCAAATCTTATCACCTAACACTGAAAGTAAATATTGAAGGAAAGGGGGGGGGGGGGCAGCTGGGGGGAGAGGAGAAAGCTGTGATCCATTTAGCATTTCTCCATCTTAGTATTTCTTTGAAAGTGCCAATTTCAAACTCATTCTACATTTCTGTGCCAGATAGATAATTCTGATGTTTGGATGTTTTCTTTTCCTCTCAAAGAGACAAAAAAAAAAAAATCAATATAAAGAAATGCAAATGCAATGTTTATTAATGCAAGTGTACTACCCCACAGTGTGGGGTAGAGGGGAGAGGAGAAAGCAAAAAATCCAAAGTGTCTGCAAGGGGACAATTCTGACCAATGTCACTAAGCACACCCGTTTTCCTGAAGAAAAACCCTTTTTTAGTCATCGCAAAGCCCGGCTTCAGACTACCTCAGTAACCATAAATCAAGCTCTGTTCCCACTCAGAGCAGTGATTTTTTGAGCAGTCATTTTGGGGGCATGATTAATTTAAGACCAACATTCCACTTCAAATGAGAAAGCAGAGCTAATGGACTAGCATTTCAATCCCCCCACCCCACAAATTAGTTGTTATCCTTGTCACAGTCACCTACCAGAGGTTACAGCTGAAGCCGATTAAAGCCACATCACAGAGTAACAGTCCCAGAATTTTTAACTCCCGATAAAACCTTCCCTTTCTCTGTTCTCCCCTTAAAAACAAAAAATAAAACAAAAAATAAAAAAAACAAAACTCCTGCCAAGTGGTCCCAGGATTATATCCAGAATAAAACTCCACTTACAGGTAAAAGCTTTCAAAGGAACAAGGCATGAACATCTGAACTCTAAGCGCCTCCATCTTTTTTCCTTTAAGGTGTTCTGCAAGCCCTTGGCGAAGAGTGAAAGTCAAAGTTAGTTCTGGCACTGGCTGTGTCACTAGGGGTGGCTCCTGATAAGGCCCTGGAAACTCCAATCCAAACACAGCTCGTGCTACAACGGTGCCCGGTGTCTGTCTGCAACAGCAGACCTGTTTAATCCAGTACCTACTGTACCTGCAGGACAAAAAACTGCTGCCTCACCCTGCAACAGGGGCTTCACAAGGACCAAGGCACCACCGGAAACCCAAGCCAGCGGCCAGGCGACACCTGGGATGCTCACTTAGCCCTCTTGAGCACAGGTATGGGTACCGGTGGGGGCCTGCAGTGACTATGTGCTATTAGAGAACATGAAGGCAGAGGTAATTTTACATCCTGGTGAATTTCTAACACCGAAAAGAGCCACAGAATCCAGGATGGCTGTGGGACAGCTTGTGTCCCGTCTCAACTGGGGAGACCTCTGGCAGCAGCTCATCACACAGCTCTAGCTGCTTTGCATCCATGCAAAAGCATTTTTGGAACTGGAGGTTGCTCATAGAACATGCTTTCCTGCTAACAGGGTCGAGATCTGGGCAACATTCCTTACCCTCAGACCCCAAGAATATAAGGAGTGCTATCCCTTGCTCAGTCTTGGTGAAAATCAGACACAAGCTGCTTCTTACTGTGGGCAGTATCTTTTAGGACATCTTTAGCCCATACTTCTGCATATTCTTAAATTGTCATCCAATTAAACTCTGAACTCACTGCAATAATAACAGATACTCTCAAAAGACACTTTAAAATTCTGACATGACAGCGTCAATAATATCAAATATTGATGCAGCTCCTACAGACTCAGCACATCAAAGATGTCCTGCAGATTTATGAAAATGTCTGTTCTTCCCTACACACAATTCAAAGGTCAGAACAAAGACATCTGATATGGACTAGCTGTGTATCCTGGGCAAGTTACTTCACTTCTCTGTGCCTGAGACTGTCTTCAAAGTAAACGGGTGGAAAACAGCGCAATCTCTATAAGCCATACTCAAACTTGAATTTCATGTGATGAAGTGATCTTTCTTTAGTTTCCCTTTAATAATGGGAAATATCCAGCCAGAAGTCTCTGACAAGCTGTTCCTGGCCCTTTGTATTCTTTGTTCATTTTTTCTTTTGTTGAATATTTATGGAACACCTTCTACGTCCCAGGCACTGTGCAAAGTCTTGGAGCTTCAAGTCTAATGGGACACATCTTAAATAATCACCCAAGTATTTAATGTAACTTGTGATAAATGTGACAAGGAACCGGGAAAGCTTAATATGTAAGGGTCAGGAAAAGGCTTCCCTTAAGCAGGGACCTCCGGGCTTCAATGTGAGTGGGGGTTAGCAGTTATGGATTCTGGGTGTGAAGCGGGGAATGGGAGAAGAGTCTTCTGAACAGTGGTAAAACATGTGCAAGAATCCTGAAGTGGGGAGTTAGAAGGAAGCTCCACTGCGGCTGGAGGTCAGACAGTAAGGGGAATCATGGGTATCCATGAGACTGAAGCAGTGGCTACAATCAGACCATCAAGACCTGGGAGACAAGGGAAGAGTCACTGATTTTCTTCCAAGATGAAGAGGAAACCATTGAGAAGTTGTAAGCAGGCTCAGATTTGTGTTTTTAGAAAGGTCCCTCTGGCTGCTGTATCGAGAACCACCCAGAGGAGCAACAAGATTAGCTACTTCATGGAGGTGAGGGGAGGCGATGAGGGGAAAATGGACAAGAGTGGAGAGAAGTGGATGAAAGCAGGTAGATTACTGGCAATGCTAAAGACCAATATGTAGAAGGAATGTAGGTGGGGTGGGGAAATCAGATCCCTGATGAAAATAATCGTGCTCATTATTAACAAGTTACTGAGGACTTTCTACATACCGGGTGCTGTACTGAGTTCTAGCGTTAACAGATGACTAAGATGCTACACTATTCCCCTTACTAACCTACTCCGCACCTTGCTTTTCCTCCCTCTAGCACAGTAGAGTATATAAATCAAGAACACAAGTTTTGGTGTCAACTTCTTCAGATTCAAATCCCACCACTTACTAATTCTGTGACCTTGTGCAAATTTGCTAAACTTCCCATGCCCCAGTTTCTTCACCTGAGAAAGGGGAAATGATAAATGGCTATCCCACAGATTATTGTTAAAACTGAAGGGAATAATATATGAATATATGTAATGTGTATGGTACAGTTTAGGGAAGCAAGCTGTACCCTTGCTCTCTGCCCTCCAGCCACAGTGGAACTTCCTTCTTCGACACATATTAAGGTCTCAATTAAAAAAGTAGCTCTTACGATTATGATTGAAACTGTCTATTCTGGATGCACACCGACTAACCTACAGAACCAACAGAAATTCAACAGAGTGGGAGAATTGAGAAATTTGAATATCAAAGAAAACAGAGAGGTTAGGAAATTACCATATCAGGACCTTCAAGTGGTGATTTTTTTTTAAAAGACCAAGCTGGACTCTCTCCCACCTTGGACACTATTTGAGGCTGAATTAAGTTACACGGTTCCCGGTAAGTTTTTGAAATGAAACCCTGATTTATTACATGCTTACACACAGGGAAAATTTGTACCCTCCGCAGGCTCTCAAATGTTCATCATGAAACCAATGGCATCAATTCCAGCCATTCCAACAGGGACACCGCGTGGTGCCAAATTCTTCCCTGGCAGGTTCTGCCAATGACATCGCCTGATATTTTGTCCTGGACAATCCACCAACCCAAGGAGGCTATCCATTGACCATTTACATAAATGTTTAAGTAAAATTACTTTCAAGGGGCGTGTGTTCAACTTATTCATGGTACCTTCAGAAATACCTATGTCACGCGAATGTTCTTGGGGAATCTCCCTGAACAGAGCAATGAAATACCTATCAGCAAATGGAATAAAGCTTGACATACACCTCTGACAAAAGCCATAAAATTCATGGAACATTACATACATTTCCACAATCCTGCCCCTCAAGTAGTCACACAATCATTTAACAAATGTCTTCTGAGTGGCAGGAACCATATCTGTTCAGTTTACCATTGTATCCCTAGAACCTAGTAGAATAAACAATCCACAATTGATGTTCAATAAATACATTGACAATGAATTAATCTGTAATGTGTAAGCAACTCTCTTGTTCATATTTGTACTATTCAGATATATATCCTAAGTGCATATACACATAAAAATGTATATGTATGCATACACACAGACACATAAATGTATATATACACACAAACCCTAAAATTTAAATACAAAATAAGAACTGGTAACAGACACAAAGGAAAAATAATACTTTTAACATGAAATGCTGAGTGTAGAATAAAAATATTACCTGTACTCCCATATAATTCAAATCTTAACTGCTACTCCTTGCCCCAAATTCCAGCAAATCAACTAGAGTCATCAGAATTCTCACTGACCTTTTCCAAAGACAACTGTAACAAAAATGGGACTTAAAACTATCAAACATCCAAGTGACAGCCAATTTTTTTTTTTACTAACTTTGGGCCTCAATCTTTTGGGAAGGAAAAACTCAATCACTATGTTGAACGAGTTAGAGAAGAGATAAGAGGTTTTACTTGTTATCCTGTCCAAAATTCAGCTGAAGAAAAGTAGAACCACTCTTTTAACACAGTTAGAATCCTTCTTATTTTATTTGGATATCAAATGTTTTATTTTCCCCAAAGCACATCATTGTCTTACATCTTTCTTTCTGATAGCTATTGCTTTTTTCAATAAACCACTTCTCATCACCCTAAAAATAATCAACAGTTGAAGACGTAATACATGCCATCCACTATACTGACTCATGAACTACCTGCTACATACAATTTAGGAAGCATCTACCCATAATGTTTTATTATAATCCCAGCCAATGGTTCACCAAACCTGCATTTCTATCAGAAAGACCTAGGGACCATTCTCCCCCCACCATCCCTTTAAAATCAACTCAGGAGCATTTAAAAACACAAATGTCAATGATCTTCCCCCAAATAAATGACTGAATGAGACTTTCCAAAGCATTGTTTCAAATTCCAATCTTTTAAAAAGATTCTCATAAAAGACTAATATGAAGTCAGGCCTTGGAACCACTACTATATACCATATTTCAACATACATAATTATATATAATATGTTCTATGAAAATTATCTCTGCAAGAATGACAGAAAAATACCCAAGATCCTCAAGTTCCCTTTATCTGTTGAAATAAGAAGTCTTTACTTGTATAGTCTGATGTTGTAAAGTGTCCGCTTGGAATTATTATACAATGGGTATGCTTTGAATGTTAAGTGAAAGTCTTATTATGAGGTAATTAACAAGTATCCTGAAAGTGGCTGCAAAATTCAAAAACTTCCATCCAGAGTAACAAACACATCTGGCTCTTTTCCCCACATGCCATCATGCTCACATTTTGGAAAGTCAGATGTCACCAAAAGGCCCTTCTACTCAAATATTCGCTGATGTGCCCAGCATTTGAGAGGTGTTTCTCAGTGCTGTGGGGAAGATAAAGAAGAAGATGTGAGAGCTTCTGCTTCTCTGGGGCTCACCCCAGGGAAACTCCAAACTCACATACACAGGCCCATGGTTAAGAGTGAGGAGTGGGGGACAGAATGGCAGTTTCAGGGGTTCCTCTCCACCCTTCAGATGAGGTCTCATGGGTTTTGTGGCCTCTTCCCCAGGGAGGGCTTCCTCCCCGACCCCATCCTACCTAAAGAAGGAACATCCACTTCTGCTTCTTACTCTCTCAGCAAATGCTTCTTTTTTTGTAGCACTTAATCCCACTCCTAATCATTTGTTTTGTTTGTTTGTTTGTCCTTTATCCTGGAGGGCAGGGTCCTTCCTGTGTATTACATTCTCAGTGTCTGGTATATAATAAGTGCTCAAAAAACTTTTGTTCAATGAACAGTGGATGAGTGGATGAGTGGAAGGAAAGATGAATAGATGGAAGAATGACAAAAAAAGATCAGGTAAGGAAGGAGTTATGAAATATAATTTGATGACAGCATTTAATTAATTAGGAAGTCAAAAGGCAGTAGTGGGGCTCACGATTGTGTACTTTTCATTTGGAAGCTTTCAGTTGCTGAACACAACTCATTTTCATGGATAAAGTACGAGGATACAAAGCTACAGGAACTGGCAGCCTAGGAGTTCTAATTTGAAAACACTCACAGCAGGACTGAGGGAAATTTTTAATGACTATGTATCTACAGAAATAAGTGCTCAGTACCACTCAATCACATTTATCTCTTTCATCCTGTTTTTGTTTTTTTTTTTCCCTACTACCAAGAACATAATCTCCCTATAACAATGATGGGACAGCATCTTCTGAAAGACTGCTCACTGTACCCAGCTCACAAAGAAGCCCTTTAGGGGTGAAAAGGAAAATGCACACAAGACCAAGACGACCCCAGGTAAATTTAATCTAGGCTCCTGTCGACATTACCAAAGAACTCTTTAGATTTAGAGGGAAAAAAATAATGCTTTTCCAAACTATTTAGAAAACTCTGTCCTGAGAATACAAATAAAATCTACAAAAAGAGGCACTTCAAATGCTGGTTGAAGTAAATTTTTAAGCAATTAATGAAGGGAGAAATATTTGAAATAACAGTCGGTCTTTCATAAATAATCAATACAAGAGATTAGTTCCTTACCTTGAGCTCTCTGATATTATCTGTTAGAGTTCACTTCAAAAGAAATACTCGCACTCCATGAAAGGCAATTCGGAGGCTGTTTCTTTGCTGTCTATCAATGGCAGTGGGGTTCTGCAATAAGCAGAACATAATCCACAAAAAAAGCCAAGTTCGTGAGGCAACACAAACTTGAGGAAGGAAACACGGATGGAGATTATGCCGCTTTGATGGCATTTTCTCAAAAAAGAAATTTAGTAAAAATGCAATTACTTTCCTTATCAAGGTAAATAAATAGAAAAAGATAAGGCTGTTGCCATGGAGGCAGGGGTGCAAAGTTATTCACACTAGGATTTTATAATAAGTCAAATCTTTCACTTCAGGACTTTAAAATCACAGTGTTTTCCTCTCAATTCAGTGGTGAACTCCTAACTTATTTAAAAAGAAAAATACAGATTTCTCTTTCACTGTAGTAACTCTTTTTTTTTAAGTAATTAAACTGAATAGCAAATAAGCCCATAGAGTCTCTGCTATCCTAATGGTGTTGAGGATGGAAACAGGAGGGTGCGACTCTGTGGTCATCATGAAAGACATCAGTTTCATTCTTCTTCCCAGAGTCAAGATATTAAAATATGTTAAAACAAGACAAATTCAGCTCTGACAACTGGCCTCCACACACCCTCTGTGCTGAGGCCCTGGCTACTGAGGCAGGTGAGTCCACCCTTCCCCAGATTCTCACTCAGGGCATCAGCAACTGAAAGAACCACCTGATCCTTTATGGCTCAAGTGGAACTGGAAAAGCGATGAAGACAGAGAAGACAAAGGCACTCTGCCAATTAGCCTTTGTGTTCCATTCACGGAGGTTTCCTATTTGTATTATAAAAACTGAACTGAAGGCAGAGATAGATTTTTCTCATGGACAATCACAACACTGCGGTGGAAGGTGGTATGAAAATGTGCCAGGTGTGATAACTTCCATCTGTACAACGCGTGGTAAGAATCCAGGGCAGGGGCTTTAGCCTGTGAGGGGTCCACTATTTCATAAATACGCGAATAGTTGCTCAAGTCTCTCTTGCTTAACGATCTAAACTTAGCATCATCCTTCAGCTGGAGACAGCATTGTGTGCTGGTGGCCTGTAGACACACACATACCCCATGCACTGCATTCACCTCGTAGCTCTACCCTGGGCAACTCACTTCATTTCTGAGTCTCAAAATCTGCATCTGTAAAATGGAGATCTCTATTATATCACCTATTTAGTAGGGTATGTGACTAAACAAAGTGAGGTATGAAAATTACTTAGCACAGTGCCTGCAAAAAAAATTGCACTCAATCAATATTATGCAAGGGAAAAGGCCACTTTCAGAACACTAGGGCACGAGAAGTGAGTCCTTGGAGCCTCAAAGAACTTCAACTTGTAGGACAAATAAAAGTTATTATTAAGAGACAAAAGTGAAAGGGCGCCCCTGGTGGTTCAGTGGTAAAGAATCCGCCTTCCAATGTAGGAGATACAGGTTCGATCCCTGCACTGGGAAGATCCCACATGCCACAAAGCCAACTAAGCTTGTACCCCACAACTACTGAGCCTGTGCTCTAGAGCCCGGGAACTGCAAGTACTGAGCCCATGTGCCCTAGAGCCCGATCTGCACAACAAGATAAGTCACCACAAGAGAAGCCTGCACACTGCAACAAAGACTAGCCCCCCTCTTCACACCTAGAGAAAAGTCCATGCAGCAAAAGAGACCCAGCACTGGCCAAATGTAAATAAACTATTTATAAAAAGAGACAAAAGTGAAAATGCTTTTGAAACATGGTATTTGAAGACGGTGTGCAGACTGAAAACAAATGTAAGCTCAGAAAAGGTCCAGAGATATTTGTGGATAGCATATTCATTCATAATGAAAAACGAAAAACTAAGATGTTGATGGGATCTGAAACTTATTCTGATAGTATACAACTATTGATGCCTTTTTAATGGTTGTCTTAGCTATAGACAAAACTGCTAGCCCAGGAAACCTTCAGTTCTGACAATGTGTCAAATACTTTTTTAATTTGTATTTTAACTTTATAAACATATTCGTAAGTCATGAAGGAAATAACTTACCTAAATAAGCAAAACATAACAAATCAAACTTCTGTGTTCAAAAGAAAGATCTCCATAGGTCAATAGTTAAAATTTCCCAAACTTTGAAAGCATCTCAATACTTACCCTTACACTAATGACATCCTGTTTCAGTTAGGCTGAACAAATAGGATTTGAAATGAGAAAAATAATATTTGCACAGGAATCCTTCCTGTATGTTAATTAAATCTAATCAATCACAATAAACTTGATACACAATAGCATTCTGCATCTAAGTTACATTCTCAGGAGTCTTGCCTATAATCAAAGTGTATATTTATGTTGATAGTAAAATGTTAAAATAACCAATATTTTAAATTAATAGCCTGTGCAATTTCAAGTAATACTGGTATGTAGTGATACAAAGGAAAAAAGACATCTTTGCTTGACAAAATTCAGTTATATGTCCTTAAAAAAACAAATAGTGCCTATCAGAACTATCTAATTCTTGCTTTGACATTTACCAAGTACTTATTACCTGCCAGGTATTAAAGATGAGGCTGGTGATGGAGATGCAGAGAATCACCACCACTTTCAATCAAGTTTATTATTAAGTTCCTCATATCAAGTAACACTGGTTCATTTTTAAAAAATAAGGATATAACATTGCAAAGCAATTATACTCCAATAATAAAATTTTTTAAATTTCAGAACAAAGAAAAAACATACATATGGGCAAAACCATGAATAAAAGCTAGAAAAATCAAAAAATTCTTATTAAAACTCATTCATTCAACAAGTCTTTATTGAGCACCTACTTGTCCCAAGCACTACTGAATATGCTTGAGTTACATTAATGATATACCATGGCGCTTAGATTATGAAGTCAGAAATGTTTTGGAGTAACTCTGAATGCTCAAATCATTGATTAATTTAAATAGGTAATTTGGAAATTGCATGAATTTACCATCTTAAAGTACCATCTACAATGTCATTCCCATTAACAAAAACATTTGCTTTCTAATACTGGATCAAGGATCAGTGCGTTTTCATTTCCTAGTGGGCCAGGCAGAAAATTCGAAAAATCTGAAAAAATCATGAGATGGTTTCTGCCTCTTTTTTAAAAAAAGAGACAGGGGAAGAGAGAAGGTAGAGAATTCATCACATCATCACACTGATAACTGTGCCTTTTATTTGCATATCATACCTCATGTTTATTTAAATGAAGAAACAGAGGGAAAGGGAGTGAGGTGAGTAACTTGCTCAGAATCAAGATGTTGATGAACTGCAAATTCAGGGTTTGAAAACTCCAGAGCCCACATGCTTCTCACTATGGTTCTCTGCTCGAAGTTTCTGTGAGCCACTCAACAATCACAAAAGCAAACTAATTCTAAAATTAGAACCTTGCACTGGAGTTGCCTCTTTAGTTGTCTGTTCCCCACACCCTACACTGGTGTCTGAATTCCAAGAAGGAATAACCCATTCTGTTTAGTTCCCTCTTCATTCTTTAACCAGGCACAATTCCAGACCCAGTGAAAGAACCCAATAACTAGTTGTCAGTGGGTTAAAGGAATAATGAATTGATCATGGTGCATTTTCTGATCACTTCTGACTATGCTCTACCTTTAAAAAAACACAAGCAGGAAATGAAGCAGGCTTCCCTGAATATTTACACCAAGCATGAGTTAAATTAATGGCATTCACTAGAAACAGAAAAGAAACACACACTGCTTGTCCTCAATTAACTTAATCTAGTTGGGAAAGAGTGAGAAAATATGAATATCAGCACAATTTCTTCTTGTTAATAGGAGAAGTATAGCAGTGCTCAGAAAATAAAGAATTATTGAAAAAGGCTTTTGACGGGGAGACAGGCTTTGGACTTTGGGGGACCGTGACAAACTCCTCTGGAAAAGATGGCAAATTGTGAGCAAAGTTTTTCAACGTGTGGGATACAGGATGATCTCAAATGGAGACACAAAGACTCCACATTAAATGACCATGGAATTACCCAGAGAGAAAGGCCCTTTCAAATTTCTTTTCATCCCACGAAAAGTGTCTGTTTGATGCTAACATGTCTTCAATCTTGCAATACTTGCCCTTTGTAACAAAAACAGTTCAGATTTCAGACTCAGACCCTTCTTGACAACACATCCAGTAAGGAATGAACTGTTTTCTTCCAATTTCATTATATTTATTTTACACATGCATCCATCTGTCATTGCCATTTAATACAGCATTTCCTTTCAATATGTGTTTTTAATTTATTTAAGCCATCATATGGAATGTAGGGGGCAAAGGTCATGAAGTTAGGATGAGTACGGCTCAAATTTGGGAACCCTGATTAAGAGACATGAAGAATGTGCCAGAACCCTTCCGTGGAAACCAGATCAAACACAGCCCACAAACAGTGGCTACTCTACTGCAGTGAGAAGCAAACAGCTACAAAGAATTCCAGTCTGATAAAGAAAATCATGTAGGGCTCTGAAATCACAGTACATGGGCCTAGCCCTAATCGCTTCCTAACTGTGGAGAATGAACATGACTGGCAGATAGGATTCCATACAGGAAAACCCGGGGCCAGGCCAAGGAGGACGGAGAGTATCACAGTGGAAGTGGACAAGCCACAGTGGTTGATAGTGCCTGTAAACAAGACCTCCGTCCAGAAAAAGAAAAGGCAAGGTTGTTAGAACAAAATGCCAGGCATGCTGGATGCTGATGCTTCGACACATTACGACCTCTCCTCTCACACTGTGAAGGGCACTTGGGCCTGCATTATCTCCTGGGGCACAAGTATAGCTTACAGCCCATCTTTGTTTGGGTTTAACTTTTTAATCTAATTTCATAATGAAGTACCAAAGGAGATCCCCAGAATGGAACTGTTGGTTTTGTTGTGGTTTTTTTTTTTCCCCTCTAGCTGTATAATACTTTCATACACTAGATGGAGCCATCTTTATAATGCTTTGGGATTCACACACAGGTTTGTGCCAGACATGAAAAAATATTAACGCATGCATATGGAATCTAGAAAGATGTTATTGATGAACATACTTGCAGGGCAGCAATGGAGAGGCAGACATAGAGAACAGACTTGTAGACACAGCGGGGGGAAGGAGAGAGTGGGATGAATTGACAGGAGCATGGAAACATATATTATCATATGTAAAACAGATAGTGAGTGGGAATTTGCTGTGTGACAGAGGGAGCTCCACCTAGTGTTGTGTGACAACCCAGAGGGATGGGATGGGCAGGGAAGCGCAAGGAGGTTCAGGAGGGGAGGGAACATATGTATACCTGTGGCTGAGTCATGTTGATGTATGGCAGAAACCAACACAATATTGTGACGTCATTATCCTCCAATTAAATAAAATTAAAAAAAAGAAGGTGTGGGAGAACCACGTACCACCTAAATATATTTAAAATTTTGAAGATCAAAGTTTTAAAGATCAAAAGGTCCCATCATTTTACCACTCTGCCTATTTCCCGTACCTCTTAAGCCCAAATTAATATCAAACTATTAACAAAGCTGTAAAAATATGTCTGAAATATGATCATCTTATAGTTCACTGGCACTTTTAATTTTGGTTTATTAACAAGTATTTATTATAGTTTTTTAAACTGATTTCAAAAAAAATGGTTTTTTTCTTTGCTTTGGGAGAAATGGAAGCAATTTATAAATGCAGTAAGCATGACTCATCAGACCCAAAAAGTTGACCTCTTGGATAGGAGGGATAAGAGCAAGGGAGCAGCAAGTACACAGATCCTACTTCTAGGCTCTCACAGTCTCTGAGCGGAGAGAAAGCACTCGATGGCGTGAGGTCAAACGGCCAAGGCACTTGGTAAGAGGAAATGGCTGATCTCCAGGACCAGAGAAGGTCCCCTGCCAACAGACGGGGGCCACAGGGAAGTAAGAGGAAGGTTACAGTGATGATTCTCACCTGTCAGTCATGGTAACTCAATGCCTTTTCACTGAATCCTAATCTTTTAAAATCGTGTCTCCAATGAGACACTTTTGTCCCCAGGGGACATCTGACAATGTCTGGAGACACTTTTGGTTGTCACAAATGGGGACACAGGGACTTCCTTGGCGGTCCAGTGGTTAGGACATCGCCTTCCAAGTGCAGGGGGCAGGGGTTCCATCCCTGGTTGGGAGTTAAGATCCCACATGTCTCCTGGCCAAAAAAACCAAAACATAAGCAATATTGTAACAAATTCAAAACAGATTTTTTGAAAACTAGGGTGACGGGTGCTATGAGCATCTAGTACATAGAGACTAGGGATGCTATTGAACACCTTAGAGGGTCGTGCACAGCCCCCACAGTAGAGACAATCCAGCCCTCAATGCTCAACAGTGCCGAGGCCGAGGAGCTATTTTAAAGTAAGCAGCTCTGCCAGACAGGAGACAAAGGAGCTCCAACTCATAAACGTTAAATAAATAAACCAAAATTTCACGGTGTTTACCAGACAGCTTTTAAAGCCAGGAGGACAGAGTACACTGACCTATTGCACTTACACTTCAGACACTCCTTGGGCTGTCCGTCTGGAGTCAGAACGTCACCCAACCCCAGTGCTCCAAAAACCACCTATTGTTCCATTCTCGCAGCTTTGTCTTTTCCAGAATGCCAAATAAATGCGATCATTTAAAACACAGACTTTTGAGTCTGACTCCTTTCCCTTAACAAGTATATTTGAGTTCAATCCATGCTGTGACAGGTATTGGTATCTATTTGCACGTTAATATTCCACTGTATGGATGAACCATGGCTTACGTGTCCTTTAACAGGTGAAAGGACATTTGGGCCGTTCCAGTTTTTGATGATTGTGAATAAAGTTACCTTACTTTTTAAGACTTTTTTTTTTAAGAGTATTTGCAAATAACTCACTAAAGGTCATACATTTACCAGAGATGTAAAGAAAAAGTATACACTCCAAAAAAAAACTATAGGAAAACAGGAGTCAACAATTTTTCCCCTTGTGTCAATGCACCCAGCTCACAATACATTTTCTGTAAAGAGATTTCACAAACTACTTTTCTATATTTAGTGACCATTAATGGGCCAACTAAAGCACTTTTCTAAAGGCTGCTTCTTGCCAACGTGACCCTATGGCCACACTACTATAAATAACATGTAAGCCGTGATCTGTGTACAGCTACTCATCGGTGCTATACGCAGACTAATGCTTATGCCCTGCTGATCTCTGCCTTTCATCTGACCTACTGGACTTACCTGAGACGCACAGAGGGGACAGTAAGTGACAGGTTTGGCACTCAGGGGTTCCAAGAACATGCAAGGAAAAAGGCTACTGCAACGATTATGCAGAAGGGTGGCTACAGCTGCACTTTTTTCTGTTGATTTAAACACAAAGAAGCATATGTCCAAATCCTCGGGGGGCAGAGTGCCCACATCACAAATTTCCATTAGCTGGCACTTCATGAACCTAAGATACTACACAGCCAGGGTTGAGGCCAGGGAGAAAGGAAATGCCCAAGAGCAACATTTCAGGGACGTCTCTGAGCTGAACCTGTCACCTTGACTAGAGAAAGCATGCTGGTTTTAAGCTCTGAAAACTCAAAGTGGCATGACAAAAATTTTTGTAATATCACCATGATAGTAACTAGAAAAATCAAGAGAAACTCATCCTCTAGCCCATTTCAAAGTTCTTCAGTAATAATAGTAAAAGCAGCTAATTATAGGTAGTATGCAAAGTACTCTTGTGCTAAGCATTTTACATACCACACCTTGAGGTATTCCTCAATAACAACCCGCTAACAGCAACACGATTATGATGTCCCTTTCACCAATGAGAAGAGTGAGGTTTTGAGGTGACTGTATCACTGGCTAGACTGTTTGCAGAGGAGAAATTCAATCCAAGGCACAGTCTGGCTCTAGATCCTCTGTTCTTAACCTCTAGGCCATACCCTCATGGTCCTACTTTTAGAGACATTCATTCATCCAGGTACTCGGGGGAAAAAAAAAAGTATCATTATAGCCATCCAAGGAAATAAATACAAATAAGATATGCTCCTCCCCTCTAGGTGCTCATTACTTGGATGAGGACAGAGAATCCTAAAAATAGTATCTTAAACTTTTTGGTCAAATACTTTTCTGAGACTCATAGGAAAACTATGGACTGTCTCAAGAAAAAACATTCACATAGGCACAGACACAAAACTGAACGCTGGGGGCCTAGGAATCCCTGGAATACTTAAGTAGCTGACTATTAGCTGCAAAGTATTTTGATTAAGAAAGGAACAAAGTATTATGAGAACTCAGAGAAGAAAGCTCAGGATATGAAGTCCAGAAGATAAAGAATTCACTAGGAAAGAAAGGATGGAAGGGGGACTTCAATGAAGAGGTGCATGCATCAGAAGGCTGGTGGCAGGAAAAAGACCTAAAAAGGAAAGAGGAAGAAAGCAGGGAGATAAGTAGCAGATCACTAAAATATTCCAGGTAAGAGTTTCCTATTTATAGGAAGGATGTGGTGAGAACGAGCTACCCCACCAGGCTCTGGGGTCAGAAAGAACTGGGTTCACATCTTAGAGAGAGAGAGAGAGAGTGTGTGTGTGTGTATGCAATGGAATACTACTCAGCCATAAAAAGAGATGAAATCTTGCCATTATCAACAACATGGATGGATCTTGAGGATATTATGCTAAATAAATAAGTCAAACGGAAAAGGACAAATACCATAAGATTTCACTCATGTGTGAAATTTTTTCTAACATGAACAAACCAAATCAAACAAATGTAGACATACACAGAACAGAGTAGTGTTTACCAGAGAAAAATGGGGTATAGGGGGAGGCAAAATAGGTAAAGGGGCCAACAGTACGGTGACAGATGGAAACTAAACATCTGGTGGTGAGCACAATGCAGTATACAGAAGCTGAGATACAACACTGTATATACGAAAGTCATGTTAGAGACTAATAAAAATATGCAAATACAGGTAGACCTCAGCAATACTATGGGTTCGGTTTCAAACAACCCCAGTTAGGCAAATATCACAATAAAGCAAGCTACATGAATCTTTTGGTTTCCCAGTGCATACCAAAGTTCTGTTTACACTATGCTAGTCTATTAACTGTGCAATAGTATTATGTCTAAAAATATATATACAAACCTCAATTTAAAACTTTTTATTGTTAAAAATGCTAGCCACCACCTGAACCTTCAGTGAGTCAAAATCTTTTTGCAATAGTAACATCAAAGATCACCATAACAAATATAAAAATAGTGAAAAGGTTCAAATATTGAAAAGAAATATCAAAGGTGACATAGACACAAAGTGAGAAAATGCTACTGGGAAAATAATGCTGATAGACTTGGTTGATGAAGGTTTGCTGCAAGCCTTCAGTTTGTTCAAAAAAAAAATACATATATATATGTCTGCAAAGTGCAATAAATCGAAGGACAAGAATACAAGATTTGCCTATAAAGTCCCCTGCAATGAGAAAGAAAGAAAGAGGGACGGAGGGGAAAAGGGAGGGAAGGAGAGAGGAAAGCAGGAAGAGGAGAGAGAGGAAGGAAGGAAGCAAAGAATGGAGTCAAAATCAAGGTCTGCCCCCTCTCATTAGCTGTACAGCTAGGGGATAATCAAACCGCTCTAAGCCTCAGTTTTTTTGTCTGTAAAATGGAGACAAGAAGAGCCCCAACTTCACAGGTGTTGTAAGACAATCCATGGAACAATGCCCCTTGTGTACTTGACACAATGAATATGTGTGAGCATTCAATACAGTGTAGCCATTATTAACAGTATCATCCCTGCCATTTTCACCCTGGCCTGATGCGAACATAGACTCCCACAGAAAACTCCTCCAAAATAGTGTCAGAAATGAACTCCCTGATTCATGTTTGGGACAATCTGCTACATTCTTAAGACACATGAAGCACTGCAGAAGAATCTCTGCCCAAATAAAGCCCCAGTGCAAAAAGTCACTAGGAAAACACTGTCCTATAAACTTCTTATACACTCATACTCGATTACTCATTCTCATTAATCACATAAATACGTGAGAAGCACACTATAGAGCAGGGCAGAAACAAATTCTGACAACTCTTGGGATAAATGGGGGGAGGCGGTTGTTTTGGTTTTTAATATCACTAGTGTTAGCTTTTTTCCTTAGGTGAGAACAGAGATTATCAACAGCTACACACAGACATTACATACTATTGTCAATACTACCATGTCCATAACAAGAATGTGAAGACATAAATTCTTGCAAAGCCTTTCTGCACACAGTTCATCTGTATCACCATTCTTGGCATGGCATTACTGTATAGAAAAGGAAAATGGTACAAAACATTATACCCTACTCTTCTTAATCAATGTGTTTTCAGTAATATTTTATTTTAGATTCTTCACACATAGAGGAGCTAACGTAAAAGCAATACACTGGAACCCATCCATGAATGCTCGAGGAACTGTGTGGAGAGTATTTTGTTTTGATTCCTCAGCCATGGTAATAGACAGAACATTTATTAAACCCTTGCACTTAAAAATGTTCCATGGCCAGCCAATATTTGCCAGAATGATATTGCCATATAGTCAGCACTGGAAAAATAAAGTCATGAGAAAACACAACCATTCTCCTCTTCCCCAGAAAGCTGGCCAGGATATCTGCTTCCCCTTGCCACTGAGGCTGACACCTGCTACAAAAATCACAACGTTCCCCTCATTTGAAAGCACACGTACACAGGAAAACAAAACAGAGGGGTTCCAGAGGTCCTTCCCAAACTCAACAGATGGTTAGACATTCACCAAGCTTCCTTCCACCTTTAAATTTGTTCTCCTTCAAAAGCATAAAAGTAATAAATCATTCCACACCACTGAAAATGGAAATAAGCAGTAGAAAACCTAACTGCCCTAGAATAATACTAAAGCCGAAGAGTTTGTTCATGAACTGGGGACAGAAGGGAGGAATTGAGGCCGACAAAAGGACAGTGTTGCTAGCACGTCGTTAAATATGAATGTGATAGCGAGAGCTGATAGGCTTTGAAGCAAGAGGAATATGACTGTCACACTTAGAAATTACCCACACCTTAGTGGAACAAAACAAGGATTCCCGTTAGGAAGGGGTTCCCACATGGCTTTCAGAAAACCCAATCAATCCTCCAGAAACTGCACGAATGCAGTCTCTGAGGCACACACAAACTACGTAAGTGTGAGCTACAAAGCAGACCCTTCTCTCCATCTGAAACCTCTCATATATGCAACTTCCAATAGCATTAAAAGTCATCAGTTACTAATGCCAATAGAGTGGCACTGAATTCCTTTCATACCTCTGTTTCTGTATCTGCTAGTTATTCTTCCCTATAAGTGATGCAATCCATGAGTAAGAACACAAGCCCTGGACTCGCACTAGCTGTATCTGCCACTAGCTCTAAGCCTCCATTTCCCAACTGCAAATGAAGAATGTAAATAAATGAGATGAAGCAAGCAAGACATTAATGCTCAGTCTGATCCTGACACTGCTGTGGTCTTTCTCATCTTCTCTAGTCCTAGTGTATCTTTCTTGGGAAGAAAACAGGCAGAATGCAGTGTGACTCCAACACTGCTTTATGAAAGAAGTGAAAATGTACGCCGGCTTTGGTTTTATTCACTCTAACAAATGTTCATTAAGGTCCTACTATAAGCCCACAGGCACTCTGCTACGAGTCAGGACGTACCAATGAATAGTAACAGATACAACCACACAGACACAGCTCAGGCCCCTTTCCTCCGTCATATATATTCCTCAGTGGTACTCTGTAGATGCAGCTTGCTGAGCATAAAAACTGTGGAGTCACCATTAAGGAGAAACTCTCAGCACATATGCTTCAGAGCTGGTCATGTTCATTGTCATTAATCTGTGAGCCTGTGAAATACATTTAGCTAAGACTATGCTTTTGAGATCCTTCAAATCCTTCAATAATGACTTACGTGTCCATCTGTTAATTGCATATATATTTACTCAACATTTACCAAGAGTCAAAGACCAGACTTGACCTTGGTAAGAGACTAATGAGGAAGCCACGATCCTTCCTAAATGTGGAAACTTGCATTTTAATGTGATTTTTTCTATTGAAGTGTAGCTGATGTACAATACTGGTATTAGTTTCAGGTGTACAGCACAGCAATTCATTTTGTGTGTGTGTGTGTGAAGATGAGATTCCATTATTGGGTATAACTCCTGAGCTATGCAGTAAATCCTTGTTGCTTATTTATTTTATGTACAGTAGTTTGTGTCTGTGAACCTCATATAGAGTCTTGCATTTTAGAGATGAGTGCACAGATATGGTCCAGAGGCAAATGCAACTGACCCTAATTCATACCATCAGGAAGCGCAGCACTGAAGTAAAAACCGTGCCTAACACCAAATGCGAGTATGCCCCTCCTCAGGGATCTTACTCTCACTGCTATCCCCTCGGTCTACAATGTCTTTCCCAGACAGCCATATGGCTCACTCCTCAGCGAGTGAATTCGTATCTCTATTCAAAAGGGACCTCAGAATCGAGCTCTAGCCTATGAGCTCCAAATGAAACAGGAACTCTTCCTGGCTTTCTTCTTCACAGCACTTACCACCACCCCTAAAAGGAGGTAAACTCCAGTAGGTATGTATCTGCGCCCATTTTACTCACTGCTCTATGCCTAGCACAGGAACAGCACCTGGCACACAGTAGGTGCTCAGTAAATGTGTTGGGTGCACAAACCCAGCGACGTTTTGAACTACACTTTTAAGCACACCCATACCATTCCTGCCAGAGAAGGCAATGGCACCCCACTCCAGTACTCTTGCCTGGAAAATCCCATGGATGGAGGAGTCTGGTAGGCTGCAGTCCATGGGTCACTGAGGGTCAGACACAACTGAGTGACTTCACTTTCACTTTTCACTTTCATGCATTGGAGAAGGAAATGGCAACCCACTCCAGTGTTCCTGCCTGGAGAATCCCAGGGACGGGGGAGCCTGGTAGGCTGCCATCTATGGGGTCCCACAATTGGACATGACTGAAGCGATTTAGCAGCAGTAGCATACCATTCCTGCTGAGGACGTTTGCAATTCTGAGACTGGGGGAAGAGAGACAGTGATCAAAATTCAATTCACGAAACATGAATGCCACGGAAAGAGCTGAGTGGCTTGGGAAGGTGACTACCGCAGCAGGAAAACATGCCACAGTGTGGTTTATGCTAAACAGCAGATGAGTTAGGGTGGTGCGTTGACATGGCATTAAGCAACAACAGTCACATACAGAGAAATGGAGGGACACTGGGCACATAGCATTCATCGTCAGAGTCACCCAGACAAGAGGTAGTGGGAGAGTGTGGTGAACTACACATAAATCCATGCAGGGTGAATCCTGGCCCATATGTTTGGGTCTCCAGATTTTTCAAAGGAATATGTAAACACTAAAGAGAGTATAAAAATTAATGACACCACATTTTGATCGGTCCAGAGTTGTTTTCAACACTATGCAGGCTACACTAACATCTAACAGCCAGATTGAGAACAGAAGGTCCCCAGACTAGCAAAGACTATTGACTTCTCTGATCCTATCCCCGGAAGTCACAGCAGTGCCACATGCAGGGCACTGAATGGCACCTTCTCGGGGTCTTTGCACTTGGCAGATAAACTCTAAGAAGGTTCATGGTGGCCTAATCTTCCCTCTTAGAACTGCATGAACAAATATTCCGACTTACCTAACTTTTCAGTTCTTTTTTAAAAAAAATTTTATACTGAAGTTAAGATGATTAACAGTGCTGTGTTAGTTTCAGGTGTAGGGCAAAGTGATTCAGTTATACATTACCTGTATCTATTCTTCTGCAACATTTTTTCCCATTTAGGTGATTACAGAATATTGAGCAGAGTTCTCTGTGCTATCCAGTAGGTCCTTGTTGCTTCTCTCTTTTCAGTACTGCAGTGTGTACATGTCAATCCCAAACTCCCAATCTATCCCCACAACACTTCTCCCTGGTAACCATAAGTTTGTTCTCTGGGTCTGTGAATCTGTTTCTATTTTGGAATTTTTGGAATCTTAAAAAATGATACAAATGAACTTATTTACAAAACAGAAAATTTTCAGTCCTTAATGCACGATGATGGGAAGCCAATCAATCTTAGGTACAAAACAATGCTTTCTCAGAGTCTCTGTGAAGAGTTACCAAAGCAAAACAAAACCCTAACAAGGAACTGCAGAGCTCTGAATGGTACTAGAATCAAGGAAATTCTAAAATAGGTCAGAAAAGAGCTGAAATTGTTTTAAATTCTTACCAGGCAAAAAATAAAAATAAGGCAATCTGATGGGAAAAGTCACTCTTCTATTTTTCTTTATTTATACCTTGTTTCTTACCCCCTCAAGGACTCAAGGCAGCTTACATAAAAGCACACAACCCCACAAGATAAAACAAGAGAAAACTAATGTGCGTGGATGAAGAAAACAAGATGAAAGAAAGTTCAAAAAAGAAAAGAAAAGTAAATGACCCTAGGAAGAGCATTAGCTCACAAAAGGCAAATAGGACCTGCCTATTTTCTACGTCACAAACTGCTTTCTAAGCCACCAGGCCCAGAGTCCAAGGTCTACACGGGCCGGGCAGTTCAAGTAAGGAAGTAAGACAAAGGTAAGAGTGCCTGCTCTGTTGTAAGGGAAACGGCATTACTTTACTGGATCCCATGGTTGCCATGGAGACACGTGATCCAGCACTGCCAGATCTGATTTTTCAGTAAATGCTGGAAATCCAAACACACTTGTGAGAAATCTCATTTTCCAGTGTTGGCAAACTAGTTTTTCTTTTGGTTTAAAAAAAAAAAAAAGTATGGGTCAAAGAAAACATGCCTGTGGCCATAAAGAGGAAGAAGACATGATCAGTTACATGACTAACTGTATCCATAAAACAAAAACCCAAAGTTGAGTAGAAGTACAGTCATTTGTGGTATAAAAACCAGAGAGACACTTCTTCCAAGAATCTTCATAAAGAAGACACTGGAATATCCATCCACAAGACAAGCACCCCATACAATCAGGATTCATGGGTTATATCTCATGATGACCTTCCGGGGGGTTAAGAGTATAAAATACTACGTGTCATGTAATAATACTAACTGCTGAGGTTGAGGGGAAAATGGGGGCAGGACAAATTCTCAGGTTTAGAGATTCTGCTAGTCTAGATTACTTCAGGTATAGATATTACAGTAGATTGCCCTTACCCACTTTTTAACCAATGAATCCTTCTGATAAATATAAAACTCTCATGCTTTTCTTTAACGTTATTTGACAAATCAAAGTAAAAGCTACCTTGTGAAATGGCTTTTTTAACGACACTGCCCTCCTTCCTCATTGTTTCAGAGTATTCAGAATAACAGATGAACCTCTATCCTTCAGACAGTAATCCATAAATACTGGTTTTTCACAGAAGCAATCTGAGAAGCATTGAGTAGCATCATGCACAAGGTTAGATTCCCTGGTGAGGACCTGGAATGAGGTGCCTGTTAAGTTCAAGGTCATTTGCTTTACCAGATAGTCTATCTAGTAATAGGACTGAAGTTTGTGACTGTTGAAGAACCTGCCAGCCACGAGCCATACAAAAGTAGGACCAAATGTTTCCACAAAAAAGTAATTAAAAAAAGAACAAATTGTCCTGTATCTCTTCCAGGTCACGAACAAAAGGACACACAATCTCCAGGCCACACAGCGATGGTCCCTGGAAACGCTGGGGTGCTAAAAGGACTGTTGGGTTCCAAAGTAGGCTCTTGACATGCCTACAAGTGGTGCAATTTGATTTTATCTATTTCATATAGAGCTAGTTCTGTTACGATGCTCATTTGAAGATGCAAATCTGCTCAAACGTGACTGATACATCAGAGGGCAATTTGAGCATAACCCACATGAACTTGGTTTGGTCACCAAGGAACAGTAAGTGAACACAGAAAACCACACCCCACTGAATCAAGTAGTGTACA
Organism: Bison bison bison; assembly: GCF_000754665.1. NCBI lineage: Eukaryota > Metazoa > Chordata > Mammalia > Artiodactyla > Bovidae > Bison > Bison bison. Next base: position 917,109 of record NW_011495035.1, on the reverse strand, counting down.
AATACACAAGATGTACATACTGTAAACATCTGCCTGCTGCTTCAGTTACCATGTGTGTTACAGACCACAACCACCCAGTACTTTGCTACAACTTCCCACCCAATTTCAGACAAGCCTACTTGCACCACTTCACTACAGTATACAAGCTGCAACCCTTCCCACAACTCCCTTCACAAAAAAATACTAGGTCTTTTCAAGGCAAAACTTGAAAAGTTGTGTTGTATTTGCATACTGCTTAACCATTTAGCAAGTGTAAAACTCTAAGGTTTTTCTAAGGTTCCTATTTTTCCTTTATGTTCTTGATGAAGTTTTTGAGTATTGTGCACCTATAGACTATAGGGGCCCCTATAGACTCTGTACTGTATGATTTCCCATTATCTAGTGGTTTTTGTTTAAGTATTTTTTAGAAATGTGTATGTTTTGTTAGAGCAGATGATACTGGGATACTAAATGTTATTCAAGAAAGAAAAAATGATTTCACTAGAACATAAGTTTTCCTTGAAGCTGTTGTGTTGCCCAACTCCAGGCAACATCACTGACATCTGATGTGTATCATTTTCATTATAAATTAACTCAGCATTTAACAAATTATTATGTAAGGCCTAATATGTGCCATGAAAGAACTACATTTCAAAGGATTCATGTGCTCACTTTGGGAAAATACATGAAAGCAAAAAACTGTATAAAAAATAAAAATCATTCATCATCAAAATACGTAAACATTTTGATGTTCTTCCTTTCAGTCTTTTCTCTTTGCTCATATAAACACCACTATCCCTGCCACATGCACTATTTTGCTCGGCCTGTTTTATCTTAACTAGGCTTTAAAACTGGCCTGCCACTTCTTAACTAAATATGCTTACATTTCTTGAAAAAAAAACAACAAAGTGTTGCCAAGTTGACTCAATCATTTAACATTAACTGAGCACGCACTATCTGCTGAGCAATGTGTTACATGCAAACGAGAATATTCAATAGATTGGGCTTAGCCACCCAGAGACTTTCTTAAAGTTTCCAAATCTGGCATAGTTGCAACATTTCTTACCCTTAGGATTAATTACTATTTTCGATCTAGTTCTAAGATTGGTTAAAAATATAAATTATATAAATAGCACATTTGGAAAAGAAAATGGACTTGTTATTATCAGCCGCCTGCAAATTACAGCTTTAAGAATTGCATTCTGCCCTTGTATCTGTCACCTTTTCAAATACTGTACCACCAGAATTAATGATACAAAACAAAGCTGTATTTGAATATTTCTAAGTAGTAAATACACACATTAAAATGTCATGAAGACTGCCTACTAATTTTCCCTCTTTATTTCTTCCAGGAAGGTTATTTTAAGATTTTATTTTGTGCGTGTGTGATGATGGATTTAGAGTTGAGTAAATTACAAGGAAGATAAAGATAGATACAGACACACCTAAATATCTGTGTGTGTGCATCAAAGACTGTGCTCAAATGTGTGTGTGTGTGTGTGTGTGTATTTTCTTGAGTTTTCTTTCCCACAAACTGAAATATACATGTCATTCTATATATTTAAGTTGAATTCGCTAACAAGCAACTAGGTGTGGAAAGCTATTTGGGGTTGCATTTTATCTTGTCAGTTGATGAGATGCTGAGAAAGACTAAGAAATGAGGGCAACAAGGACAAAACTCATTAGAGGTGAGATAATCCAGACACATAATATGCTCTGAAATCACTGATTTTACTCCTCTCTATAAAAATTTTAAAAATAAAACAATTATAATTTTTTTTAATTGACTACTTAGCTAAACCACTATTTAAGTTCCACACCAGGGGAGGGAGGGAACATTGGCAAAGGTCACAGGGTTACATCTTCAGGTGCCATTCAGGTGCCAGTCTTCACCACACTTCATGCTTCTCTGTCTCTCTCACTGAAAAAAGACCAATGTCTTATTATGATAGCCATTTCCAGGTGGTAGTGAGCTAAGCCTCTAGTCAAGATTCCTGTTCCTTTTAAAGTACCCATGTGTGTGTGACATGATGGATTAAATATTCCAGCTCGCCCCCAGCTTTTCTCAAACCTCATACCAATTCACCCTGAATACCCGTAGAAGCAGTCTTGGAAAGACTGCATTTGCAAAGGGACGAACGTGAACCCCATAACTTTTCCACCAAAGCACGTTTCAGCCGAAGAGCCACCTCCTTGCAAGCCCTGGAAGGAAGGCCTAGGAGAATGGTCTGAGTTCACCATCAGCAAGGGAGAGGTCTCCAGGCAGCCTCACATTTTATCTCACATTCTATTCTCTAATATCCCCTTGCTTTTATCGGCAGGAAACAGTTCTTAGGTTACTGACTAGTTGAATTATTGAGGCTTTTGTGCCTGTATCCCAAATATTAAAGAACTACGGATGCTCTGAAAAAGATGGGCCATATTAACCTCCAACCCCATGCAGCCCTTGGCACTAGGTTTCAGACTTCCACTAAGAACATAAATGCTTTGATTTTTTAAAAGCTCTAATGTGCATGTTAAAAAAAAAAAAAAATCAACTCCAACCCCCTTACTCCTTTTTATCTATCAGTGTTTCTTGAGGAAGGGTTATATTTAGAGCAGATCAATTTTCCCCTTCATGGGTACTAAACATTAGTGGACAGAAATCTTGAGGCGCATCCCCTTCTGAGCCCACAGAGATGTCTCTGCCACTTGGAAAAGCTCTCAGCCCCGGACATGCCCCAGCCCTCACATCACAGTGACCTCCTCCAGCCCGACAGCTGGAGAGGAAGGGACATGGTCAATATAGCCACAAGCATGCCGGGCAGAGGTGCAACTGGGCTCCTCCAGTCCCTCGAGCCCAGGCTCATCGGTACCCTCCTCCATTTAGAGAGCTATTCAGACCCCATCATTCACCACAGTGTCCTGCTGCTGCTGCTGCTCCTAAAGAGATACAAAAAAGATAAAGTCCTTAACTGTGCTAGATACCGGAAGAAAAAAAAAAAAGCAGCCACAAAATGAAAACTGCCTTTTAAAAGTAGCTACGGTTAAACATTAAAAAAAAAAAAAAAAGGAAAAATCACATGCTTTTGCTCCCCATACTACAGCTAATGAAAAGGGGCATTTAGTATCTAGTGGGAAAAGCAATGTTTTATAATTTCACCAACAACTACTACAAAGCTCATTTGTAAGAGCTTGGCGAATCCTTACTTCTTCTAACCTCAAGAATCAAACCTTCTCTGAGGTCAGAATCCAGGGACTTATTCTAATGTTGAATGTTCTCCTGAGTCCCTTTAAAAGAAAAAAAAAAGGAAAAATGAACTTCACATTGACTGATGCATGACATTGTTTTAATCCAAAAAAAATGTGCAAGTCGAAACCATTATAACATGTCATAAAGCATCAGTAATAGCCACTCAGCAAGAACTAAACCATTTTTAAGGTCATAAACAGGCACATACAGCACGCTACGCTAATTTATTAGAAACATCCTCTTGAAAAGAAAGGGTCACTGAGGGCTCTGGTTCAATCACACTGCTCTCCACATGCCAGCCACAGAACTTACATATGACCTTTGCAATTCCCCTTGCAAATCCTTTCAGCACTCAAGACATTTCACTTTAAAAACTAGGGGGAGGTGAGGTAAAGCCATAAAAACCAGTAGCAGGAGCACCAGAATATGCTGGAATAAGATAAATGTCTTTCTCACAGAAAGACACACAGGCACTGTTAACAAACGCAATCCAGTGCAAAAGGCAACGAGTCGGCTCTCCTTGACCACGTATATTTTAAACTCAGAAAAGCAAAAGCAGACTTACCCTGGGAAGCCATCCTATAGGCTGACTCAGTAAAGTAGCCTGTCGACAAGCCAAAAACAGCTACAAACCCGGGCTCCAAAAACTCACGGGGTTTAATCCTCTCATCCACCTACTGACCCCTGCTAGTACGTATGCATCTGGCTTTTGTTGAAGCCACTTCTGCAAACGTACAGAGGATGAGTAATCGTTCAGACTTCGTAAAACATGCCAAACCCATCACTAATAACAGTAGTTTCATTTACTCATCACATTTTTGAGTGCCTTGATTTTATTTTTTTAAGCAAAATTAGCGTTTTTGCTGATGTAAATTCTCTGTCACTAGACCATGCACACATTATCCAAAAGGCAATAGGCTGCATGATGTGTGCATAACGTTTTCTGGGTCCCTGTCAGCAGAGAGAAATGCTGAACTAATTTGTAAAGGCATAGTCTGTTTGATAAACTATCTTTTAACATGAATAATACCAATACTTTCCTAAATAAAACCTCCACCCAATTCTACTCTTTCATTGAAAAAGGCAATCACTTTATTATAATAATTAGAAATATTAAAGAAGAAGATACTCAAGCATAAATTCATCTTTCACTGTCATCCCCATCCAATCCCTTATCTTAGAGAGAATTATGATTAACAATATTCAATGTATCGTTTCAGAAATTTCTATATACACAGTACACATCTGTATACACACACACACACACATACACACACAAACATTCTTCAGAATAACTCCTAGGGACTGATAAGTCTTGGATGTCAGAATTTTCTAGATTTCGTAACATATTAAAGTATATATAGAGTGTGATATCCCTAGAGAGATCAGGGCAACAGCTCATAATCAAATGTACTAACATTTCTGCCAGAAAACATGAATATTCAATTCAGTGAGATAATAAATACTATAAATAGCCTCATGTCATTTCAGGTCAGGTAATTCTTCTAAATGAGATTTAAAAAAAATCATTCAATACTCAGAAACTTTTGAATTTTGGAACTGTGGATAAAGGATTTCAGCACTATGGGTTTTCTTCCAGTTACCAAGTTTTGAAAATGTTTCTTTAACAAAAATGGCTCATGATAAGAAATGTTTAAAATGTTTATGAATAAAATTAAAGTCACATGTAAAAATCCCACCACACACAGAGAACTGAGCTTTAATTCACTCATACTGAGTGCCTTCTGGGAGTACAGACTCAATACTCTTAGCAACTGAACAATAACAATAACACACTAAAAAATTAAGGCAAACACAAATCCTATTTTCTTTTTTAAAAAATTTTACTGGAGTATAGTTGGTTTACAATGTTGTGTTACTTTCAGGCATATAGCAAAGTGAATCAGTTATACATATATTCACTCTTTTGTACATTCTTTTCCCATATAGGCCATTACAGATTATTAAGTAGAGTTCCCTGTGCTACACAGTAGGTTCTTATTAGTTATCTATTTTTATATATGTAGTATGTACATGTCAGTTTCATCTCCCAATTTATTCCCCCACTCCCCATCTCTTGGTAACCATAAGTCTGTTTCCTACATTCGTTCTTCTACTTGTTTTGTAAGAAAGTTCCATTTGGACCTGGGTTTTCTTTTAAGATTCTCTATATAAGCAGTATCATGTAATATTTGTCTTTCTCTGACTTACTTCACTCAGTATGATAATCTCTAGGTCCATCCATGTTGCTGTAAATGGCATTATTTTGTTCTTTTTATTGCTGAGTAATATTCCATTGTATATACAGACCACATCTTCTTTATCCAATCCTTTGTTGATGGACATTTAGGTTGCTTCCGCGTCCTGGTTATTGTAAACAGTGCTGCAGCGAACACTGGGGTGCATGTATCTTTTTAAATTACGGTTTTCTCTAGGTATATGCCTAGGAATAGGATTGCTGGGTCATGTGGTGGCTCTACTTTTTGCTTTTTAAGGCAGCTCCATACTGTTCTCCATAGTGACTGGTATCAATTTACATTCCCACCAACCCTGTAGAAGGCTTCCCTTTTATTATTTTTTTTTTAAATAGTAATATCTATCTTGAAAAAATTTTCCTGAAAAAGATATGAACTCTTTCATTTGCTCATTCATTGACTCAAACATTTATTTGAGCTTCTATTATAACCACAAACTGTGCTAAATACCAAGTACTTTGGTGGCCAAATGTAGCATATAAAACTACCAGACATCAGATTAAATCTGAGTTTCAAATAAACCATACATATTTCAGTATAGCATGTCCCACATTTGAGACATACATTTTTACAGATATAGTTTTTAAGTATTTGAGATATACTCACGCTTTTTATATGTTCCATATTTGGGCAGATTTATATTAAAATATTACTCATTTTGATCTGAAACTCAAATTTTACTGGATATATGTCATGCACATGAAAGAGGCAGAGCCCTTGTCATCATGAACCCTCAGTCTAGCACTCAGGAGTGGACGAAGGCAGGTGGACAGGTAATAAATAGGCAAACAACTACACACAGAGTGTAAATAGAAAAAAAGGGCTATGGAGGTGATAAGTTGAGCAATTAAGATGGAAATGGCTTCCCTGGTGGCTCAGTGGTAAAGATTCTGCCTGCTAAGGCAAGAGATGAGGGTTTGATCTCCAGGTCGGGAAGATTTCCTGGAGAAGGAAATGGCAACCCAAGCCAGTATTGTTGCCTAAGAAATCCCTTGGACAGAGGATCCTGGCAGGCTACAGTCTATGGGGTCATAAAAGACTCAGACATGACTTAGCAACTAAAGATCAACTACAAGAAGGAAATAAAGAAGAACATGTATTTAAATACAGAGTTCTTTTTTTTTTTTTTTTTTTAATAGAGTTCTTAAGGAAAGGCTTGTCTAGGAAGCAAACTGAAGAAAGATCATGCTGAAGGAAATAACCTCATCGTAGTAGAGCAGTTTGCATAAGACTATGCCCGGTAGATGCTCAATAACTGCTCATTTATTCCTTGGCAGTGTCAGAACTTCATCTCCTGACTCACCCTTGTCTGGCCCTATGCCTTGAGATTAAGAGAGATAGTTAGAAAAGGTATATATTGACAGGGCTTCCCTGGTGGTTCAGACGCCACCAGAATCTGGTGCAATGTGGGACAGCCGGGTCCAATCCCTAGGTCAGGAAGATTCCGTGGAGAAGGAAATGGCAAGCCACACCAGTATTCTTGCTTAAAGAAATCCCATGGACAGAGGAGCCTGGCAGGCTACAGTCCATGGGTTCACAAAGAATCAGACACCACTGAGCGAATAACACTTTCACTTTCACACATATGTTGACCACCAACGGTTTCCTCCTTCAGAAAGTCTGGCAGCCACCATCTGTCTGCAAGCTCATGAGAGGTCCAGAGCCAGGACATCCCAGGACAGCCCTCTTGAATGCCTGATCCACAGAAACCATGGCAGATAATGAGATGATAGTTATTATTTTCAACCACTATGTTTTACTATGATTTGTTATACAGCAATAGTAACCAAGTGTTAGCAAGAATGGGGGCCACTCAGAACTCTCAGCCCCTGATGGTAGAAATATAAGTTGGGGCAACTGCCCTGGGAGGGTATTGGTGGTACCTAAGAAAGCAGACATACACACACCCAGAGCACCACCCCCTCTTGCACTCCCAATGTCACTGCCACACTTTTGGGTCTCACCATTTCCCACAATACAGCCCCTTCCTCCCTTCTCTGCTGGATTTGCAACATCCCCACCACCAGTTATATACACAATCCCCAGACTGATATTCCTAAAGCTCGCCTTTCATCATGCCCATCTGCAGCTACAAAAGTCTTCCATAGATAAACTTAATAAACATTTGCTGGTTGATTACTTGTAAGAATCGAATCTAGGGAGTTTTATTAACTTGGCATTGAGGATGAAAAGACAGAATGCAAATAACCCAGGCATTCAGAGTTTACAAGGCAGCTCCTTGAAATGCCCTCCAAAAGAAAGAAAAAAAAAAAAGAAACCATTGCCAGAAATTCCAACTGTTGTGAAATACTTATGTGGAAATACATCTCAAGGACCTATTGCTATCCATTCAAATAGAATGTCACCAAAAAAAGATTGAGTACTGTTATCATGGTGACAACCAAGATCAGATTTGCATAGCGAAGAATAAATTTCAAACCTGAAAGTTCTTCCATCACATGGAAAGTGTAGACAAACAGTGTATAGAAAATGAAGAGGAAGAAAAAGAAAAAAAGGAAGAGAAGGGAGGACAACCTTTAACCTTCTCCAGAACGTTCTGTTAATGTTCTGCTCTTTGATGATTGTCTGGGACTGCATCATTAGTGGTGGTCACAATGGAAAGGAAAAACATAATAACTTTAAGAACTGTCATTTACTTTTGTGCCTGCCACATGCAGACATTAGGCTGAGCCTTAATATTCTTATACTGTTATCAGAATTAATGCAATTATTATTATTATTCCCATTATACAGATGAAGAAACTGAGGTACAGAGATAGCTGGCCTCTCCAGCTTGTCTAAGGTCTTAACCATGAACACTTGGAGGCTCCAGCATAAAGTAAGATTCAGCAACCAGTGAAAATCAGTAAGAAAAAGATGAAACTGCCTCATGGGAATAACTGACACATGGAAAGAAAAATAAAATATTGAAAACACTGAAAGTTAATATATGGCAACATAAGAACTGAGATTCATGAAACCACAACCAACAGGACTGAAATACACATAGAGCAACACAAGGAATCTCAGTTAAACTGGCAGAATTGAAACTCCATGTTGTATACTTGGAAAGGAAGAATCAGATCCCATATTTATTCATTAAATTATTCAATGTATATCAAATATACACTGAACATATACTATGTGTTAGATACTGTTTGAAGCACTGGGGATACAACAGTGAAAGAAAGAAAGAAAGTGAAGTCGTTCAGTCGTGTCCGACTCTTTGGGACCCCATGAACTGCATGCATATGAGTTGGACTACAAAGAAAGCTGAGCGCCGAAGAATTGATGCCTTTGAACTGTACTGTTGGAGAAGACTCTTGAGAGTCCCTTGGACTGCAAGGAGATCCAACCAGTCCATCCTAAAGGAGATCAGTCCTGGGTGTTCATTGAAAGGACTGATGTTGAAGCTGAAACTCCAATACTTTGGCCACCTGATGCAAAGAGCTGACTCATCTGATAAGACCCTGATGCTGGGAAAGATTGAGGACAGGAAGAGAAGGGGACGACAGAGGATAAAATGGTTGGATGGCATCACCGATTCAATGGACATGAGTTTGGGTAAAATCTGGAAGTTGGTGATTGACAGGGAGGCCTGGCATGCTGCAGTTTACGGGGCCGCAAAGAGTCAGACACAACTGAGTGACTGAACTGAATTGAACTGAACTGTAGCCTACCAGGCTCCTCTGTCCATGGGATTTTCCAGGCAAGAGTACTAGAGTGGGTTGCTGTTTCCTTCTCCAGGGGATCTTCCCAACCCAGGTATCGAACCTGGGTCTCCTGCACTGTAGACAGATGTTTTACCATCTGAGCCACCAGGGAAGTCACTATACAACAGTGAACAAGGAGACAAAAGTTTCTACTTCTATGCAACATTTGGGTGAGAAAGGGCATATGGGCAATAAAGTTAGTAAATAACGAAGTCATCTAAGATACTAAAGACAGCAACATCTGTTAAAGACAGAAACTTCCAGGATAAAAATAAAGCACTAAGGACCAAGATAGGGACAGGAGAGGGACGTTATTTTGAACAGTAGCCAGGGTAAGCCCAGAGTGTAACAATAGGGCAAAAGCTTAAAAGAGGAGAGGAGATGAGCTCCGTGGATGGTTGGAGGTCAAGCATCCCAGGTGGGGCCAGGCCTGGCACACTGGAGCCTCAGTGAGGAGGCAGGTCTAGTCACTGCAGGAAAAGACTAAGGGAGAAAAGAAGAGACACAACCAGATGAAGTAACAGGATCCAAACTGCAAAAGGCTCTTGGCCACTGGATATCTGTGATTCTTCAGCTTTGAGGGTCATGAATTATTTGTATAAGCTGAGGAAAGCTAGAAGACCTCATCCCAAAAAGTGCACATACCCTAAATGCCTGTCCTAATTTCAGAAAGCTGACATCTCTGTCTTAGACTCCCAGGATCTGAACAACATCCTACAGGAGATCGTAGTTCCTCCAGCTGAAACAAAGAAACAGCTTGGAACAAACTCTATATTTAATGACATCCCAAAGGCAGACAGCATTTCAGGACAATGGACACCAAGGTTCCTCCTCCAGGCTCTGAGGCTTTGCTTGTTCCATTATCCTCAACAATTTGCGGAGGTCATGCTCAAGCACCAAGAGCCCTGAGAGAAGCCAACTACATGTGTTCCCTGGGGACTTTTCGTTAGTCACAGGGTTCAAACACAAAACTACATCAATAGTGACCTTAATATCCATAGAGTAGAGGAATGCATGCAGTCATAGCCCAAGGGGAACTGGGTGCACTTGGACACAATCAACCGTCTTGCAGTTCATACGTGTGTGTGTGTGTACACAAATGTGTACACATATACTGATATATTCCAGTTCTTTTATAGAAGCTAGAAGAGAAGAGAAATTGCTTTTTGTTTTGTTCCATTTTGTTTTGTTACTGATGAATTCCCAATGCTTAAAACAGTATCTGGTCCACAGTTAAATGCTCAATAAATAAAGAATGGCTGAATGAATGATCAAATTCTTTGGACTTATTTGCAAATAAATAATTTGCAAATAAGTCCAAAGAATTTATTTGAAAATAAATTTGCTAAGAAATAAATTATTTGCAAAGAAATAAATACTTCTTTGCAAATCACTCTAAGAAATCAGAGGCTCAAAACATTATAATTAAACAGACAGAACAGCTACATTGGAAATGTTAGGGGATATGGTTAACTAGGGATTAGAAAAGCTTGATGCAACAAGAGCACAGTATTCCATGTCCTAAATCATGCCTATGTAAGAAAATATACAATGGAGAAAAGACAATCTCTTTAACAAGTGGTACTGGGGAAACTGGCTAATCACCTGTAAAAGAATGAACAGTTTCTAACACCTTACACAAAAATAAACTCAAAATGGATTAAAGATCTAACTGTAAGATCAGAAACTATAAAACTCCTAGAGGAAAACATAGGCAAAACACTCTGACATAAATCACAGCAAGCTCCTCCATGACCCACCTCCCAGAGTAACGGAAATAAAAGCAAAATAAACAAATGGGACCTAAGTAAACTTAGCTTTTGCACAATGAAGGAAACTATAAGCAAGGTGAAAAGACAGCCTTCAGAATGGGAGAAAATAATAGCAAACGAAGCAACTGACAAAGGATTAATCTCAAAAATATACAAGCAGCTCATGTAGCTCAATACCAGAAAAACAAACGACCCAATCAAAAAGTGGGAAAAAGACATAAACAGACATTTCTCCAAAGAAGACATACAGATGGCTAACAAACATATGAAAAGATGCTCAACATCACTCATTATCAGAGCAATGCAAATCAAAACTACAGTGAGGTACCATCTCACGCCAGTGAGAATGGCTACTATCAACAAGTCTACAAATAATAAATGCTGGAGAGCATGTGGAGAGGTGGAGTGTTTCCACCTCTTACACTGTTGGTGGAAACACAAACTAGTACAGCCACTATGGAGAATAGTGTGGAGATTACTTAAAAAACTCTGCCATATGACCCAGCAATCCCACTGCTGGGCATACACAACAAGGAAACCAGAAGGGAAAGTGACACATGTACCCCAATGTTCATCGCAGCACTGCTTACAATAGCCAGGACAGGGAAGTAACCTAGATGCACACTGGAAGACTAATGGATAAGAAAGCTGTGGTACATATACACAATGTAATATTACTCAGCCATTAAAAAGAACACATTTGAATCAGTTCTAATGAGGTGGATGAAACTGGAGCCTATTATACAGAGTGAAGTAAGTCAGAAAGAAAAACACCAATACAGTATATTAACGCATTTATATGGAATTTAGAAAGATGGTAACGACGACCCTATATGCGAGATAGCCAAAGAGACAAAGATATAAAGAGCAGACTTTTGGACTCTGTGGGAGAAGGCGAGGGTGGGATGATATGAGAGAATAGCACTGAAACATGTATATTACCATATGTGAAATAGATGACCAGTCCAAGTTCGATGCATGAAACAGGGCACTCAAAGCCAGTGCACTGGGACAACCCTGAGGGATGGGATGGGGAGGAAGGGGGGGAGGGGGATTCAGGATGGGGGACATATGTATACCCGTGGCTGATTCATGTCAATGTATGGCAAAAACCACCACAATACTGTAAAGTAATCAGCCTCCAATTAAAATTAATTAATTAATTTTAAAAAGATTAGAAATTATACCACCCTTCTGCCTTGGTGGAAACCTCTCATGGACGTTTCTCACCAATGCTTCTCAAACCATTTGCAATTTGTGGTTTGCATCACTTTATCTGTTTTTTATTTTTTTTTATTTCAAATCCAACACAGACCAATACTTTTGTAAACTACAATAAAATTGAATTCTAAAACAACTGAAAAACAAAACAAACACACACACAAATATGCAAGCCCAAATCTGTATGAGAATCAAGAGACCTAAAATCACTCTCTCCAATTGCTATAAAGGTTTCTGAACACTCAATACCTGTTCACATCTCATTGATGACTGACAAGCAGTTCATGAACCACTCTAATCCATGGATCATACTCGCAGTAGCAAGACTCAGATCACAAAACACATAGATAGACATACATGTATGTTGGAGATTCCAGCATTCAATTCAGATGCTAATAATGCATTTGCTTTTCAGCTGATAGAGAAAAATAGTGTTCTGCTTCTTAATACATTTCTGTCAGATACTTATTTCAACTATCTAGGAATAAAATTAACAAGTCCATAATGCTCATAATATCAAACTCCAAGAATACATTAAAATGCTGACTACACCTCACTTAAAATTATCCCAAGATTTAAGCACAAAAATTAGAAACAGATTGTTCATTTTATAATAGATCCTACATTATGTAGAATGATTATAATGAGATGTGTTTCATGTATTTAAATAAGATGGTGATTTTATATTAATCCATTTATAAAATATGGTCTTTATATATTTATCTTCTATATTTATATCTGCAGCTTTACAGAAACATATTTATTGTGCAAACTAGTATCAAGAGGTTTTTAAAATGCTACTAAAATGATACACAAAACATTTGGCCAAAAAAACACTGGGCCACAAATGTTTTCCTTTACCTATTCTAAGCTTGTTAACATTACCTATTTGAAAATTATCATATATACATATAATCTAAATAAAATAAGATTAAATATAATTTATAAACAAAACTGATGTATGACACTCCTAAGAAGTAAACAGGCTGTCCTTTTCTGTTTTCATTAAAATAGCTTAAGACTGAGGAGGGATACTAGCCAATCTTCTTAAATTATCCTTTGTCTAAAAATACGACCTTTGAAACTATATAAACATAATCCTGAAATTTCTCGTCATTCACAAAGCTTCCTTAAATCAGGATGAGTTAATGATTTTCACCAAAGTCCAACTAAACATTGGATTAGTGCATTCCAGAGGAAATCCTACTTGAGGCTAAACACAAAGTCAGTACTCACTGAAGTGGCACCCAGGAGTAGACTCCACCTTTGGGCCAATTATAAATGAAGGCGGGAACAATCCTGATGGTACTCCTAACAGAAATTTTCTAGAGGTGGGATTCAAGACAGTTGCCTTCAAGTTCCACAGTGCTTCTATCATATCATCTGGCAGGAGGAGTAAATGGTTATTGAATTACAGAAGGAAACTGTGATTCCTCATTTCTTACAGGTCACTGAGGCTCAGGCATACAAACCTTTTATTGCAAGGATTTTGCATCTTTGGGCAAAGCAAAAAAAAAAGCAAATGTTATTCTAATGGCGAGCCTACATGGCAAAAACTGAGACGATAACTCAAGAATGAAATCTGCTAAAAACTTTTCTTCAATCCCTGCCCCTACACCTGGATTATAACAGGCAGGCAATGAGTATAGCATGGAGAAAGGAAGAGAGAAGATAAAGATGCAAAACAAACAAGTACAAGCTCTGAAAAACATGAAAACATGATGCACAAGCAACAGAATGCAGACAGTGAATTATCTTGATGCTTTGTTACAATTTAAAAAACATTAACTTGAAAAATACTAACAACTTCTATTCTTTGACAGCTTATTATATATCAAGTACTGTGCAAAGCATCCATCATTTCAAACAATTTTTCCAAAATTCTGAAACACTAGTCATGATGCTCATTACAAATAAGGAGACAGGCTTAAGGATGTAAATAACTTGACTAGGATCAAAGTTAGTATGTTTGTCTAATTTCAAGCTTTTGCCCTAAACCTCACACTTCTCTATCTTCTAATGTCAAAACATTAAAAAATAATAATGAAGACAAATGTTCATACTTGTAAATGCCCCAAACTAAAAAACTCCCTAAATGCCCATCAACAGGAGAATGGGTAAATCCCCCCCAAAAAAATGTATTTGAAGGAATACCATATAATCATGAAAAAACCAACTCTACCCACAGGAGCCCAGATGAATTTCTCAAACATAACCATGATGAATAAAGGCCAGGCACAGGCAAGTGCCTAAATATGACTGAATCCATTTCTATAAAGCACAAAACTGGCAAAGTTAATCTATGCAGTTATGAATCAGGGTGGTAGCTACTGTAGGGTGGGGTGATGACTAAAGAGTACAGGAAGGGAGCATCAAGTGCAGATATCACCTGATTAATTGATCTGAGAGCTGGATAACAGGAGTTCAATTTACCAAAAAAAAGCCATCATTCTATACATTTAAAGTAAGTATGCTTTTCTCTACATACATTACACTTCAATAAAATACTTTTTATCAAAAGAAGATGCACCTCCTTAAGGCATTTTCTACTTTATCCTTTTAATGTATTTAGACTCAAATATTCTTTAATAAAGCACTCTATATTTTCCCATGCTTTAGAAATCTTAAGTACAAATATAAGAAAATAAATCATTTGAAGAATGATATAATACCATCTATAGCAACATGGATGAAGCTAGAGATTATCATATTAAGTGAAATAAATCAGACAAATATCACATATCACTTAGATGCAGAATCTAAAAATAAATGCTACACATGAATTTATTTACAAAAAAGGAATAGACTCACAGACACAGAAAACAAACAGATGGTTACCAAAGGGAATAGAGGAGGGAGAGGAGAAGATAAATCTGGAATGTAGGATTAACATACACACACTACTGTATATATGAAACAGATAAACAACAAGCACCTACTATATAGCACAGGGAACTATATTCAGTATTTTACTAAACCCATTAGTGGAAAATAACCTGAATGTATATGTATATATATATATATAACTGAATCACTTTGCAGTACACTTGAAATGAATGCAACATTGTAAATTAACTGTACTTCAATTATAAAGTAATTATAAAAAAGAAAAATCATTAGAGATTTGAACGTAAATAAATTGGAGTTGGGGGAAAACAACTGACTAGAAGTTAAAGAAAAATCTGTCTTGGTGTATTCCCCTGCTGTCTCAGTGCACACTCTTGAGAGGAAGGCATTTAACCTCACCAGTGATCAGCTTCCTCATCCAAAAATGGAAGAAATCCCAATAATCTTCAATGGCACCTCATTCTAGTCCTCTTTTTTTTTTTTCCTGAACTCTACTCTTGCTCGTATCACACTGATGCAGCATTCACACAGAAAACGGGAACTGCTTGCAACCCTATCACATGATACAAGGGTAGAAGGAAGCAGACTTGACACATACATTTAATCAACCTCTGATTATCCATGTAGATATTACAGCCCTGCAGACACTCCCCAGGAACTGAATTAAACCACTCACCACTGGGTCCCACAGCAGCCTTGTTCACATATCCTGAAGCTCCCACACAAAGCAGAATGGTCAGTAGGTCCAACAAAGCCTTGCGTGGATTTTTAACTCTAGGATCATCAGCACCCTACGGTCCACAGGGTCGCAAACAGTTGGACACCACTGAGCACGCGTGCAGGCACACACATTGGCACCACCAGCCTCCACTTTTACCACAGATACTTGCAGACTTTCAGTTTTTCCTAAGATTTGGCCATTCAGTCAGAAGAACACAGAGAAATTAACAATTGCTTATAACATTCAGATTTCATGCTCCTTTGTACAAATTCATTAGATTCTCCTACCTACCTGCTTCATGCAGTACAAGAACGAAACCTAATTCTGATGAACACTGTATTAGCCAGGATCCAATCAGGAGACAGAAACCAGAAAAATTTGAATGAAGAAAGGAATTATTAACTATCACAGAGAATTAGCTAATAAGAAGTAAACTCTAATATAGGAATAGCAGACATAAGGAGCTGCCACGACCCTTAGGGCTCAGGGTCCTCCTCCCCAGGGCTGAGATCCAGGAGCTCTCTGCATGGGAGGGAATTCACTGTGTCCTACACTTACTGGACTTACTGGACTCCATCCTCTGGAGTCCCTGGGAAGGCTCTTCACAGAGAGGTGGCCCACCAGAGACACTGGTGAGCAGACACACCTGCTGCAGAAGGGAAAACTCCTTCCCCTTGCAACGTCTCTCCAGCGCCCTCTCCTGACAAAGCTTAACATCATGCCAACTGGCAAAAGAAAAACATCTAGAGTCCAGAACCATTTTCACACAGCAGGCAATAAAGGGTGAAAGTCGACCTCATAGACAATAAACTGATAACCAGAACACATCCTATAGCAAGCAATTGCAGTAAGTTCTAATAACCCAACACGCTCCATGCAAGCCACAGGTGCCAACTTCATCCTGTAAGAACTGCCACACTGAGGAAACCCGAAGGGAAAGAGACACGTGTACCCCAATGTTCATCGCAGCACTGTTTATAATAGCCAGGACATAGAAGCAACCTAGATGTCCATCAGCAGATGAATGGATAAGAAAGCTGTGGTACATATACACAATGGAGTATTACTCAGCCATTGAAAAGAATACATTTGAATCAGTTCTAATGAGGTGGATAAAACTGGAGCCTATTATACAGAGTGAAGTAAGCCAGAAAGAAAAACACCAATACAGTATACTAACGCATATATATGGAATTTAGAAAGATGGTAACAATAACCCTGTGTACGAGACAGCAAAAGAGACACTGATGTATAGATCAGTCTTATGGACTCTGTGGGAGAGGGAGAGGGTGGGGAGATTTGGGAGAATGACATTGAAACATGTATAATATCATGTATGAAACGAGTCGCCAGTCCAGGTTCGATGCACGATACTGGATGCTTGGGGCTGGTGCACTGGGACGACCCAGAGGGAGGGTATGGGGAGGCAGGAGGGAGGAGGGTTCAGGATGGGGAACACAGGTATACCTGTGGCGGATTCATTTCGATATTTGGCAAAACTAATACAATATTGTAAAGTTTAAAAATAAAATAAATTAAAAAAAAAAAAAGAACTGCCCTGGCTAAAGGTGACAAAACTGATGTGGAGGAAGGAAAATTCTTTGTCAAGAGGCAAACAAATCTGACAACAGCAGGATAACAGAACTACTTCCACATCAGGTGCAGGGTTCTTGTCTCCTGGGATACATCTAAACTGTCCTTTTTTTTTCTTTTTTACTGTATACTGAGCTTGTCTCAAATCATTTTTTAGATAGTCCTTAGCCTGGCACAGATTTGATAATACCAGTCTTCTGACAAATGATGACAGACTGTGAATATCAAATCACTCACTGAGCCATAAATAATGTTGCTCATATTTTTGACCTTTGCTTAGCCATTCACACGAACGTGGTAACTGTTCTGTAATACGATAATTTCAGGCCTGTGTTTGTGTGTCACTCATGGCCTTTTGTCCAAGCTCTGGTCATTTTGCCAACCAAAATGCAAAGCTGGAGTGCATCTCTGGAACTAGAAAAAAAATCATACTCATATCCTCAGAGCACAGGATTAATGATCAGTAGTATCACGAATGATTCCAACCACAGGAAAGATTCAAAATAAAGGAAATGAGCAAACACGGGCCAATAACTCACTTTGGTACAGATCACAACATGCAGGCTTTTGAGAGAACATCAGATCTGGAGAAAGACCCTGATGCTAACAGAAATAAAATAATCATAATCCATATTTCCAGAAGAGGGGGGTAAAAAAGCATGTAAGACTAAGGTTCAAAACAGAACTGTATGGAGCATACCAGCAACTAACCTTAAGTAGGAGGGTGTAGAAAAGCTGACTGAAAAAGTAGAATGAAAATAAATATTCCCTGTGAACATCAACCTAATTTAGGACTCAATAAGCCTGAGCTGAATAATCAATTTCAATTGGGGCAAAAAGAGCCTTTGGAAAAGAAATAAAACAGACTAGTAAGGAAATCACAGGGACAAGCAAAGAATGTTTTATCTTGGTGGGTGGGGGGTGAATTCAAAATCTGGGAAATAACAGAAATAACTTAGTCACCGTTTTGCAGCACAGTCTGGGGAAGAAAAAACAGAGGCTGAGACACATGGGAACTGCTCTGTTGCTCTCTACCTCACTTAGCTGTTTTCTCTTCCTGGGATTCAGTTGTCCAGTTTCTAATTTCCATTAGATTTGGTTAGGTTTGGTCTTTTTTTCTCCATAGGAAGGTAAGCTCTGTGAAGGTAGAAATGTCTCTTTTTTTAAACTTTATTTCCCCAGTATCTAGGACAGTGCTAGGAATGGAACAAATACTCAAGAAATATGTTGGGTGAACTCACAAAACCCAAGAAAGGAATTTTTATATTGG
>NW_011495035.1:898093-898340 GCF_000754665.1 Bison bison bison | reverse complement strand
TGTTTTACCTTCAGTGGTTGAGAACAAGTATTCACTGTGAAAACCATTCTTAGTTCCATAGCTAATACAAACACACATACATGATCAAAGCAATCTGGCTTGTACTTCTGCTTTCATGGATACGTTTTTGTTTTTTTTTTTTTTTCGATCCCATGGACTGTAACCTACCAGGCTCCTCTGTCCATGGGATTTTCCAGGCAATAGTACTGGAGTGGATTGCCATTTCCTTCTCCAGGGGATCTTCCCG
>NW_011495035.1:838113-897993 GCF_000754665.1 Bison bison bison | reverse complement strand
GGGATCTTCCCGACCCAGGGATCGAACCCAGGTCTCCCGCATTGTAGACAGATGCTTTACCATCTGAGCCACCAGGGAAGTCCTGGATATGTTTTTTTTTTTTCTTTCCTAGTCTAAATAGAGAATTCAGGAGCTAATATTAGTCTTGCTGCTACCTATTTACACTTTTTTCTAATTTTTTCAATCTAATTTGATCCTGTTGAAGGAAAACAATAAATTCAAGGGCCTGAAAAAATAAAATGCAAAGTGAGCAAGTTCAGGACAGCAAGAGAGAAGCCACCTTAAGTCCAAGTGTATGGTTCCTGCTGTCTCTCCTTGTTTCCCATACGTCCTACCCCCGAGATTTTAAGTTTCAGCAACCTCATTAATTTGTCAAGCTTTATGACTCAAGCTTAGGGGGTGGGGGAGAGGGCAGTGACCCACGAAACAAAGACTTCAATGTCTCCAGAAGCTGAGAAAATTCCAGCATTGTCAGGGCAGATACTATTTATAATCCAGTTAAAGTGTACGCTCCTAAATGCATTTTCTACGGCGAATATCCGACCCACACTTCTGAATTCCTGGCTTCCTCAATGGTGAAGAAGGCAAGCAGCTAAAACTCTGAGGACTGAGAAGGGGGAAAAGTGAACTCCTCGCTCTTACTATTTTATAACATCCAGCATCATGTGACAGAATTAAAAGGTTCCTGTTTTTGACTCACCTTTGACAAGAAAGTGCCTCATTGCTATGAGCTTTGAGCTTAAGTTACTGGAAACATGTGGGGTTGGAAAATATCCTACAATGCACACTTTAGGAGAGAAAAAAAAAGTTATGGAAAACTCCATTTAACTTTTTTCCAGAAAAATGCACCCACATAGGAATAGATGCCAAGCTACCTTATTGAATGTGTATACATGTGGCCCCTCATCGTACACATACTCTACATTAACACTTCTCTATGGCTCAAGAGTAGGGCTCTTCGGAAAAGGGGGTATCTTGCCCTGCTGCTGTCCAAGGGGCGGGTGCTAGGCAGCCCGGCGTTGCTGCAGGGGCTCTGCAGTGATTGATGACGACGGACTCTGCAAGCCCTGCACATTACCTCCACTCCACTCATGGATCCCAACCAAATTAATTTTCTCCTGTGCCAATTCCATCACATCCCTTGGGTTTACAAAGAAGTTTTTACCAGGCCATCAGAACCCAAAAGGGAATGAACATTTTCGTCCTGGCAGGAACTTAAAATAGAGCTTAAAAATAAAACAATGGGAATGAATTTTTAGCTCTGCAAAGCTCTTAGTCTCTAGAAATTTCTTGTACAACTGAAAAAAAAAAATCCTACTCCTGCTTTTACTGCTCCATTTAAACTGCAAGTTATGAAGAAACTAATGTAGAAAGTCCAAGGTTTTCATTCCAGATCTGAACTGACATATATCAAACTAAACAGTCATGTCAAAGTATAAGTGGAACCAAGTTTCATGTACATCCCTTGTTAAGAGTCTAGCCCAAACAGTACTGCCAAACAGAAATATAAAGTGAGCCACATACGTAAATTAAAATTTTCTAGTCACCATATTTTTTAAAAAATGAAGCAGATGAAATTAATTTTATCTTATTTCACCTAGTGTACCCCAAAGAGTATTTCAACATCAATTAAAAATATAAATTATTACTGTGATATTTTACATGTTTTTATGTTTTTGTTTACAAAAACAGGTGTGAATTTTATACTCGGAGAACACCTCAGCTTGAAATAGTCACATGTCAAGTGCTCAAGAGTCATGTGTGGCCTGGGCTACCATATTGGACAACAGAGCTCTAAAGGCTTCTCTTATGTTTCATTAAGTTCACTCTTCCAATCCAGAAAGTTCTAATTGCAACAACAAAGCTATCATTGGCAGGAGAAGATATTCTGAGCAGTGTTTCAACTTCTTGGACAAGTTCACACGTGGGCTTCACTCTGACACGTCCACACTTGGGGCCATCTGTTACAATGGAACGATGCCCACGAGAAACAGGTTACCAGCTTCTAGAGTCAGACATGCAACCACAGCAAGAAGATTCTCCTAGCTTAAGCAAGTTCCAAATCCTGAACTTCTGAACTTCATTTTTCCTAGGTGCTGCATCTGGACATTTAGCAGGGCTTAAATTAGTACCATTTTTGAGATACTGTCTTTGAAAGAGAGGAGGGAAAAAAAAAAAACAGGCTGAATCTTTTTTAGGATGGGTCTTTGAAGAAGAAGGTTAAAGGAAACACAAGCTAACATTGGAAGAGGCACTGTGCCCTTCATATGCCATTTTTTTAAAAAAACAAATCAAGGCTTAAAAAGTCCCTTCGGTATGAACTGTTTATTCCCATCATACCTTCAACTGAATAACGGTAGTCACATTTCTGAGAACACTGCAGTCTTCTGATGTACATATGTATATATCTATTTCTTCTTGAAGGTGAATCTTACTGAAATTTTAATCTATTAATATCACAGGATTAGAAACACAAAGCTGATGAATGCTGATTTTCATTTGAAACACTCACTCTTCTTTGATTTTTTTTTCCAAACCATGTGCTAGTTGTTAGAAAATTTTAAAATCAATTTTTAAAAGAAAATTAACCTATTTTAATGCCCACAGATTCTAATATTACTTCTCTGACTTTAAAATATACCTTTGACTCCAAATGCTCTTAATATTTTATGAAAATAGTCATAAAATATTCACAAATACTTTATTAAAATGCAGTATTTTCCATTAAAGAACTTAAATATCTAGTGAGAATAAGAAAGCCAAAAGCTCAAACTGTACTTCATTGATGTATTCACTCAACAAATATTTATTTAGTGGCTACGTTACACCCGACACTACATACATACTACACAGGTGCTGGAAAAGGAAAACAAACATGGTCTCTCCTTAGTGGAGCTTAAAATCTAAGCTGGAAGATGAGTAAGTAAGTAACAACAGTCAGAATGGGAGCATTAATATTGGGGAATTATAGAAAGCAGAGAGATAAGGAGAAAGCGAGAGACGGAAGGACGGAGGGAGGGAGGCAAGAAATTAAAGACGATAGACAGATAGATAGCAGATAGATGTGTGTGCATGCTCAATCGCTAAGTCGTGTCTGACTCTTTGCAACCCCATAGACTGTAACCCACCAGGATCCTCTGTCCATGGGATTCTCCAGGCAAGAATACTGGAATGGGTTGCCACACCCTCTTCCAGGGGATCGTCCCGACCCAGGAATCAAACCTGCATCTCCTGAGTCTCCTGAATTGCAGGCACATTCTTTACCATTGAGCCATCAGGGAAACCCAAATGGACAGATACATCGGTACATACACACATACATACATAAAGACCTGAGGCATGTATAAGGGAGTCAGCCAAAAAAAAAAAACTGAGAGAAACAGAGAGGGAGTTACAGATGAAGGGGGAAATTAAGTGGAAACACCTAGAATGAAAGCCAGGGAACGAACAGGAAATCTAAGAGGTAACAAAAAAAGAAGAAGAAAAAAAAAAACAAGCAAAAGGTGGCTGGATGGCAAAAAAAAAAAAGTAGATGATGTTTAGGAGAAGCAATGGAGTTGGATGGAGAAGGGAATGGCAACCCACTCCAGTATTCTTGCCTGGAGAATTCCATGGACAGAGAAGCCTGGCAGGCTACAGTCCATGGGGTTGCAAAGAGTCAGACATGACTGAAGCACACAGGCACTCATGGAGTTGGGGGGCTTCATACGTCCCTTTAAGTTGCACAGACTATGTCCTAGCAGTGAGACACCAACTCGGAGTCTGAAGATTCAGACAGCTCAGAGGAGAGGAGATTAGATGGAGCACATGGACTGGTCCAGGACTGAGTCCCTGCACTCCGATATCCAAAATTCACACTGAGGTAGACCTACCTAACAAACGGTATCCTAACAATAACTTCCACAAATATATATACAGATGGAGCAATATTTCTGGCCTCAAAGCCTAACCTTATATTCTGCAATTGTCCCGTAGTAAGACAATATCTAATTTTGTAATCATATTCCTGGAAACATTCCCCAAAGTCTTGATAAAACATGAACTAAGACACTGAAGCAGAATTTTAGTTCCAACTTGAACATTGTTGTTATTATATTTGTTTTTAAGATAAGTATCGAACAAAGACTGTAACAAATTCCAGTGTAAGCACCATTCAGATCTTTAGATGTTATTCCAATATCTGATTTGATTCTTGTCAGAAACAAAGCATCAAGGATTCAATTCAAGGCTTTTTTCTACCCCTGTTCTCCCTCACACCCATTTCTCTCCTTAGAAAGAAAGTGCTTTCTTGAAACTGTTTTTTTTTTTTCAGCATTTTCGTGTGCGTGCGCACACACACACACACACACACACTCAAACACACACATACTCACACACACACACAAACCCACATTCATTATAAATACATGGCAATGTTCTGCCCATATTTTAAAACTTGACCTAAGTGAGACCTATCTTACCCATCATACTGCACTTTGTGTGTTTAATTCTATCGTTTTTTAAATAAGCATGTCAAGATTATGTGAAGGGGTAAGACAGGTTTTTAAAATTATGAATCATATCAGCTGTACCAAATGAAGACAAATATAATAAACACACCTTATCACACAGCCTAAGAAATAAAACCTTAAAGATATAATCAGGTTAAAAAAAAGATGTAATCAGATTAATTCTCAAAGCCATTTTGCAGAGTCTTCAGGCATTCTGCATCCCTATATGAGTAGTTTCAGAACAAGCATCAACTCATGTGAGTACCACAGCTAGAAATCATTAATGCATTTTTCTGTAACTTCTCTGACAGTTCTGCAAGCAGAGGGATGGAAAACGTCCATGTTCTCCTTGATCCTATCACACTTCAGGGACAATTAACTGCCACAAGAAACTCAGTACCTCGACTTTCTAACCTAATAGCATTTTCTTCCCATGTAACACCCTCACTTAATGGCGCAAATACAGCCGAATCCCACTACCATCACTATAATCACCGTCGTAGAATGAGCTTTAACATGTGTCAGGAGCTATGCTAAGCATTTTACTTGTACTACCAAAAATAATGCTCATAAAACCCTGTGACTTAGATATGACTATGTCTATTCTGCAGATAAGGCAACCAAGTCAGAGAGATGTTAACAAGTTGCCGAAGATCAAAAGATAGTAAAAGCTGGAGACTAAATTTGACATCTACATCAACTCCTGATCTTAACTATTACATAAAAACTACATTAGAAAAAAGTTCATTTTCAATCATGCAGAGGAACTAGTACTACATTATCTCTCCCATTGTAATTAACTAGAAAATTAGACAAAATATATGAAACAACAGTTTTCAGTCATTAAACAATAAGCAATTTGGGACTGTGATTACTGAAGGAAGAGGAAAAAATGAGATGAGCAATATAACCACCTAAGAGTTCTACCTAGAAGTACTTTCCAGACTGTGAGACAGAGAGGGGCAGCCTAGGCAGAGCAGAGCCTCGGTGAGCTGAGAAGGAAAGTTTGGAATTTGGGGAGAATGAGGTAGAATATGTAGGACAGAGTAAAGGAAAGGAAGGAGCTATGCAATAATAATAATAAGCCTAGAAAATGTCCTTATAGATCTCCTTGAGTCTTTAGTTAATACACAAATGCAGAGAGTCAAACTCTGTAGGGCTGAGCAAAGACTAGCTACCAAAATATGACTACAAGGAAAAAAACATCTTCTGGGAAGCTATAAGCAAAACAGCTTTCAGAGCTCACAAAGGACTGGGAAACAATCAAGATCCAACCTGCCTGAGCGGAAAAACTTCATTCAACACCTGCTTTATTCAGCAGAGACTTCATTCTGGAGAATAAACAAGGCCTACAGGAAGACTACGCAAGATCCAGTCTCACAAAAAAATTAAAACAACATCAAAAGAATCAAGCTGATCCTTGAGTAAATTAAGGTGACAAAATCCAGAGATACAAAAGTGTAATACTCACAATGGCTATCATCAAATAAAATATTACTAGACCTGTGGGCAGGAGAGACTTAACTCAGCAGGCCTGGGTTGCTCAAACCCTGCACGTTTCAAAGGCAAGTCTGTCTGCTGGATTGATTTTCACTGGCGTCTAAGAGATAACCTCTGAGCCCCTGGCACAGTATGCTTAATAAGAGTGTTTCTGTATGTCATGAGAAATGCTGGGCTGTATGAAGCACAAGCTGGAATCAAGATTGCACGCAGAAATGTCAATAACCTCAGATATGCAGATGACACCACCCTTATGGCAGAAAGTGAAGAACTAAAGAGCCTCTTGATGAAAGTGAAAGAGGACAGATAAAAAGTTGGTTTAAAGCTCAACATTGAGAAAACTAAGATCATGGCATCCAGTCCCATCACTTCATGGCAAATAGATGGGGAGACAGTGGAAACAGTGTCAGACTTTATTTTGGGGGGCTTCAAAATTGCTGCAGATCATGATTGCAGCCATGAAATTAAAAGACACTTACTCCTTGGAAGGAAAGTTATGACCAACCTAGACAGCATATTAAAAAGCAGAGACATTACTTTGCCAACAAAAGTCCATCTAGTCAAGGCTATGGTTTTCCCAGTAGTCATGTATGGATAGGAGAGTTGGACCATAAAGAAAGCTGAGTGCTGAAGAATTGATGCTTTTGAACTGTGGTGTTGGAGAAGACTCTTGAGAGTCCCTTGTACTGCAAGGAGACCCAACCAGTCCATCCTAAAGGAGATCAATCCTGAGTGTTCATTGGAATGACTGATGTAGATGCTGAAACTCCAATACTTTGGCCACCTGACACGAAGAACTGACTCATTTGAAAAGACCCTGATGCTGGGAAAGATTGAGGGCAGGAGGAGAAGGGGACAACAGAGGATGAGATGGCTGGATGGCATCATCAACTCAACAAACATGAGTTTGAGTAAACTCCAGGAGTTGGTGATGGACAGGAAGGCCTGGCGTGCTGCAGTCCATAGGGTTGCAAAGAGTAGGACACAACTGAGGGACTGAACTGAACTGAACTGAACTGTATGTCTGAGGTCTTGAGCCACACTGTCTTGGGATGATCACCTCTCTCTATGCCTGAGGCCATGGGCTATGCTATACAGTTTACCAGAAAACTTTACCCTAGAAAGAGGTTTCCTAACTTTTGTTACCTTTTCAAACTTTTTTTCCTAACTTTTGTGATTTAGGGTAAATACTTTTTTTTGCTGGGGGGAGGGAGGAGGTGGAGCTTTGGGAGGAGCAGGGTAAAGTCAAAGCAACTGAGACCACAGGGGCACAACATGACCCCCCAAAAAATTCCTGTACACCGAGGCTCAGGTAAATATCTTCAGTTGGCAACACTTTGTATGTGTTATTACATACTGTTGCTGGAAAATTAACTGAATCCCAATATGGGAAGGGACACCTGAAAGTATTGCACTTGTTTCCACACGAACCAGTAAGTTAATAGCTGGCACATTTGGATATAAAGATACCAACATTTTAGACTACAGAGAAAAGGGAAAAGACTTACTGAAAAAACCAGTGAATCAATACTTAAGTTATACTGTATAAAACATACCACAAGGCTGCTGCTGCTGCTAAGTCACTTCAGTCGTGTCTGACTCTGTACGACGCCATAGACAGCAGCCCACCAGGCTCCCCCATCCCTGGGATTCTCCAGGCAAGAACACTGGAGTGGGTTGCCATTTCCTTCAAAAGCATCACGCTGGGAAGATGATCAGAAGTCTATGGAGAACTGATTCTTTGAGAGGGAAATCAGCAAACTGCCCTATTACAAAAAGATCTGACAAATGGTAGTTTTTTTTCCTGGTTTATAGGAGTCAATCATACACTATTTAACCCATGGACAGAAGGTTAAATGAAACAATACTCAGTCACAATATTGATAAGCATCTAATATCTTCCAGCAGCACTTAAATACTTAATAACCCTCCATCAAGTTACTGTAGTTAATGCGTCCTGAAAAAAGAACGAGTCAGCAATCCTCTTCCAGTGCCCTATTACAGAATTTTATCTATGATCCTTAAGTATTTTCACTTTTTGCCCATAACACTAACCAAAAAAAAGGCACCCTCTGAAAACAACTGATTTTCCACTACACTTCATTCTATAAACTTTAATCAACTTGCCAGAAAGTCTTTAAAAAGAAGTTGTGCATAGTCCATTCATACTTCAGTGGACATAATAAACTTAATACCTCTTAAAGAAATTTTAAATACTTGGCAGTGAGATAACTCCATAAAAGCTGCTAATGACTCAAGAAACTTGTGGTCCAATGTCAGATCCAGGAACAGCAGTTGGTGATCTTCCTTTTCTGCTAAAGCAACAGAAAACAATCTGGAATGCAAGGAAAAATGGCATAGGGAAAAAAATCTATCAAAAATCCTGATGTTGCTTCTGACATAAACTGAATTTATAAGTGGCTCCAAGAAAGGAATGATATTCATGCCCAAATATATTAGGAACTGTAACAGTACTTCCAGAAGGGAAAAATTATCACACTAAGTGTAAATATGTATATAAATGACAGTAAAGACTTCGTACACCTTCTACCTACTACCAACCCAATCATCCTTTTATTTTACTCTATCTTTCTTAATTACCCAACTGTGTCAATGAAAAGTTATCTTATAGAGTAATGAGGAAGGATGGGAAAATCCTGTCTGTGCCAGGCTAAGTATGTTCACTGCAGGGCCAATTTCCCTCAGTCATGAACTCTGGACACCCTTCCGATTCCAATCATAAACCTTTCCCACTGTCTGTCTGGCAAGCCCACTGAGTGGGAGACAACAAAACGATTTTAGGATGTGCCAACTGAGGATAAGAAGGAAACCAACAAGCTAAATCCTTCACACGCATGACCCAATCCTTACTCCTCAAAGAACCCAAAGAAAAACAGTAACTTTATCATTAACTCCTAATACACAGAATTGTTACCCATATTCACTACAGAAATTAATGGGGAAAAAAATGAACTGTACCTAAAAATGTGTATCAAAAAACCCTATCAGACAATTTAGGCAACAAAAATTTAGAAGTTCTAAGAATGAAATAATAACCAGCAAAAGAAAAATCAAGCTGTGAAAATAAAAAATTGACAAAAGGGAAGAAATAGTTTGCATGTGTACGTGCTCAGTCACTTCAGTTGTGTCCGACTCTACAATCCTATGGACTGTAGCCTGCCAGGCTCCTCTGTCCATGGGATTCTCCAGTGCATTGCCATGCCTACTGGAGACCCATATCTCCATGGAGTGGGTTGCCATGCCCTCTTCTAGGGGATCTTCCTTACTCAGGGATTGAACCCCCGTCTCTTATGTCTCTTCTATTGGCAGCTGGGTTCTTAACCACTACCACCACGTGGGAAGCCCAAGAAATAGTCTATTGAGAGTTAAATCAAATACCAAAAAGCTTGGTCCTTCAGGCATATTTTATAACTCAGCCTCTCTTCTGTCCTATCTCTTGTCTCTGAGAGCAAACATCTCAAAACTTGCTAGCCCCTCACTGACATGCCCCTTTACCTTTCAAAGCATTTCTGTAAGCGTAATCTAACTTTCATTACACCATGCCTATGAGACTGCACCATTCCCATTTTAGACCAACCCGCTAGTGTCAAGCACCTTGGATAAGGTCACGGAGCTATTTTGGGACAGAGCTCTACCTTACTCTAACTTACTATCCTCATTCTTTCCACAATATTGCACTATTTTGCTTATTCTCCTTACCCCATTTCTATTTTTATCCTTGCCCCATTTGTTTCTCCAAAGTTTCTACTAACCTAATGTTCTACTAGAAGCATATGGGGTTGCCAGGGACAGAAACCCACTGCGGGGAGTGCAAGGAAGGAGAAAGAATAAGGACACAGCAGGCCACATTACAGATAACCGAGGACAGCAATTTCACAGCTAGGTCCCTGGGGAGTGGAACTGGGATGAGGTCAAAGACAAAGTTCTCCTTGCCGTGTCTTTCGTGAGTCGTCTCACTACACTCTCAGGACATCTGTGCTTCACTGCACACACCCACCCCAGTTAGTCTCACTTGACACCGTCAGCCTCAGTCCACACACGGCCCCTGGTAATCACCAAGTTCGCCTACCCCTTCCTCATCTTTCCATGCTTCACAGACTGTAATAATATTCGTATCTTTACTCAAACTCTCTCAAGAGTGAGTTAGCTGTCTCTCCATCAGATGATGGCCCGGCTGACTTTGGTTGGGTGTCCACCACTGGCTTGATTAGCTATGGGAAAGGGAAAGAACAATATGGCAGGCCAGGAAACCATTCTGGCAACAGGTAGTTCATAGACTGGGGCATTAAAGTACTACATTATAACAATTGTTGAATGATAGTACAGACATTTAACCAAATTCCTCATTTTAAAGAT
The DNA here is from genome assembly GCF_000754665.1 of Bison bison bison. Lineage (NCBI taxonomy): Eukaryota > Metazoa > Chordata > Mammalia > Artiodactyla > Bovidae > Bison > Bison bison. Next base: position 887,626 of record NW_011495035.1, on the reverse strand, counting down.
GAGGATACAGAGGTCTGCATGGTAAAGTGACTCACCTAAGGCCACAGAGATGCACCATGGCAGTCATGCCTACGGTCCACATATCTGATTCTTTGAAGCCGCATACTTTACTCTGAAACCTATCATCAAAACTGGTCAATCCATAGTTAATGACAGAGCTCTTGCTCACATCAAGCTAAATATCCTGATAAGTCAATAGCAAATCTATCATTAACCACAATGTATAAATACTCATGAAATATACCTACCTTTAAAGCAGTACACTTCAACCACAGCTTCCCAGTAAAATCATCTGAGGAGCTTCCTAAGAAATGCCAGTCCCCATGTCCCGCCCTAAACCAATTATATCAGAATCTCTGAGGACAACCTCCTGACACTGGTTCTGTAGCTACTAAAAAGCTCCCCAGGTCAAACTAATATGCAGAGTTCAGCATCACTGCTTTACAATCTTAAAATTAATGTGCAAATATATCTACAGAAATTCTTTAACATCTCTAATCCAAATTCAAAATCAGACAAATAGTAATTTAACAATATACTTTAGATCACAAGTTTTAGACAAAATTTGGTTATCAACAATTAGTTACCATGTAGTATTCATCTATATTCTTAACAAATATGAAGTAGATTATAAGCTCCATTGCCATTCTCTGTCATATCCCGTACAGCACTTTGCATTGTTGATGCTTAATAAATGATTGTTGATCATACAGATAAATGAGTGATCTTATTTATCTCTCATAGTGGCCCTCGAAGATGGGCATTATTATTTCCTTGTCACTAATAAGGATTTTTAAGCTAAGAAAGACTCTAATACAGTCAGAGTGATGCCAAAATCACATGTCTTTTCAGAGATTTAATCAACACTGATCTTTTGAGCAAACTATCAAAACTGTTATTTCATACAGATGGCCAATAGGCATGTTAGAAAATGCAAACAAAACTATAATGAGGTTATCACTTCAAAATGGTCAGAATGACCATGATTAAAAACCTACAAATAATAAATGTGCTCAACCATAAAAAGAATGAAATGATGCATTTTCAACAACGTGGATGGACCTAGAGATTACCATACTAAGTGAAGTAAGTCAGAAAGAGAAAGACAAATACCATGTGATATCACTTAAATGTGGAATCTAAAGTATGATACAAATGAACATATGAATAAGGCAGAAACAAACTCACAGACATAGAAACCAAACTTATGGTTACCAAGAGGAAAGAAGGTGGGGTGGGGGGGGATAAATCAGGAGTTGGGGATTAGCAGATACAAATCACTATATATAAAATAGACAAACAAGGACATGATGTACAGTACAGAGAACTATATTCAATATCCTATCATACCATTATGGAAAAGAATATGAAAAATAATAGATATATGTATAACTGAATCACTTTGCTATATACCAGAAACTAATACAACATTGTAAATCAATTATATTTCGATAATTCTTTTTAAAAAACTGATACATTAAAAAAGTCATTTTGAATACTAGCTCTATTATTTAATTTCAAAATCTGAGCATACTGCCACCAAATAAATCTTTCGACTGTCCAAATTCACACTGGACAGTAATCCAGGAACTCCACTTATGGCAAACATAGTTTAAACTCAAGCCACGTATCTAACTCAGTGTGTAAAGTTTTAAGAATTGAATGGAAAAAATTAACCATGTTTAATCTAAAATATGACTCAAGGCTTAGTAAAAGAATAAGTTGGTGAGTAGTAGTCAATAATTTAGTAGTCACCTAAATTATTCCTGCTGCTGCTGCTGCTAAGTCGCTTTAGTCGTGTCCAACTCTGCGTGACCCCATAGACGGCAGCCCACCAGGCTCCCCGGTCCCTGGGATTCTCCAGGTGAGAACACTGGAGTAGGTTGCCACACTTTTAACTTTTATTAAAAGTTAAAAAAAACTTTTAATAGAAACTGGATCTCTTGCATAAGATGGAGCAAAATCTCATAATTTGCTGACACTGAAGAGCTAAAAACTAAAGAAGAGAAACCCATGCAAAAGAACCTGTGCTTCTTCTTAACTAATTGAAACAATATTTTTGTTTCAATATCAAACCCTGCAAGAAGCTATAAAATTCTGGACTAAGCTTTTGAAAAACAACATAAAATTCTCCTGGCTAGCCAACGCCAGGCTCAGGATGAAGGACCAAAGGTAAATGAAGCTGCTTAATATACTCAGCTCTAAAAATAAAAGAAAACCAAAAAGGAGGTGACAGTAGAAGAAATGGAAAATTCCTAACATATTTCCTCATCTCTAATCATTTGATTAAACGAATGAATGATGCTATTTATCTCTCATAGTGGCCCTTTTAAAAAAAAAAAAAAAAAAAAAAAAAAAAACTTTTAATAGAAACTGGATCTCTTGCATAAGATGGAGCAAAATCTCATAATTTGCTGACATTGAAGAGCTAAAAACTAAAGAAGAGAAACCCATGCAAGAACCTGTGCTTCTTCTTAACTAACTGAAACAATATTTTTGGAAGAATATTCAAGATACCATCTTAAAAATTTCAGAATGTTTCTTATATTAATATTATTGCTGATTTTGCCAGTACAGTATCTGAACTAAGATTTTGCAAGATGGCCCCAGAAACTGGCTTGGTTCTGCTGTTGCTAAAAAAATATGCCCACATATCAGCAATAAAGGCAGAATGAATGAGACATAATCCAGAGTGTACAAAAGAGCAAACTGCTACTAACAACTACTATTTTGTCATCAGGCAAATACATAAATAATGACTTGAGCCTGGTGTTATGCCACGTGCAAAAGCAAAAGTCTTCCTCTACCCACAACATTATGTTCTACAGAGAAAGATATACTTAGTTCCCTGGTATTTATACACATTCACGTGACCCTGTGGGTTTTTATTTTTAATTCATAGGCTCTGTTACATCACACTTTAACATGAGCAACAGCCTTGTAAAAGAACCACGTGATAAACCAGTTGGGTCCAGTGTCTAATCAGATCCAGCACCCTGATCACAGATGAAGCATCTGGGCATCCTTACTTTAACCCCTTCAATGCACCAGGGTATTATTTAGAAAATTATTGTTCTAGTACCCTAAATGATACCTTAGTCATGCTGCCCTACAGGCTAATTGAAGAGAGATCAGGATAAGAAGTCAATGACACAGCAATACTGGTTGGGATCATTCTATAGCTCAAGTACAGTAAGGAACTGTACTACTCTACACACAGCTCATTCCACCACACACTCAGAGTATGCTGATGATGCCAAATAATTAAGATATTTTCTGAGTCTCTGACTTCTCAGGAACTATCTCCAGTCACTTCTCAGAAGTCGGTGAAGCTAGCTCTTTCTGCTCTGTGGTTTCTGTTCAGTGCTGCTGATTTTAATTTATAAAACAGGCTGAGTGGACACAAGAGAACTGTGTATCATCACAGGTGGGCACAAAACAATTCCAAACACCCCTCAGCGCCCATAAGACTCTGTTTCCAGGTCCTTTTGAGTTTTGCTCCTAGATACCTCTCAGATTCACTTTAAAGTCCCCATTACCTCTCAGCTGGACTAACACAGAAACTATCTCACCACTGTCTCCAGATTTTCCTCTTGCCCCTAGCCCTGCTTTACCCCGGCAATCCCTGCTCAACCTCTTCTTCACACTGCAGCCCAAAGGATCTTTTCAAAATCCAAACCTGATCATATGATCCTTCTACCTACTTGACCCCATCCCCCATTTTAAATTCTATAACAGCTTTCCATTTTGGTTGGGGTAAAGATCTAAATCCTTCCAGGGCCATCAAGGCTCCAGGAGGTATGGCTTCTACCAAGCTTCCTAGCTTCATCCTGCACGTGCTCTACACGGAGGCCCATGCTTGCATCACTCCTGTCTTACTGTTCCTGGAACACACCACACTCCCTTCCCACCCTAAAGCTTCTTGCACATGCTTTTTCCTTCTGAAATAGTCTACCAGAACTCAGCATAAAATTTACCTCTTTAGGAAGGCCTTCCCTAACCCCATGACCAGGTCAAATTCCCTTACTCTATGGCCTTCTATAATTTTTTCACAACTATCAATTGGTACTTAATATCTGATTATTGGATTAATTTTCATCTTTTTCATTGATTACCAGCCGCATGAGGACAGAGATCATACCTGTGTCAACTAAGGTAACCCATTAGTCCCAATTTTCGTGGAATAGTCCCAGTTCTTGCTGCTGCAGAATAATTACTAAGTGTACCACCTTTGCCTTCCAAAAAACCCTATTATACTAAAACGTATATGGTTGTCTCAGTTATGATCATCACTGAATTCCCGGTAACTACTGCTACAACAGCTATATAAAGTAATCAATGAATACTGATTGAACTACTAATGAGTATAAAATCTAATGTAATCTTGACATATATCAAGAAAAAAAAGATCTACTAAGTAGCTTTCCAACATACCAAACTGCTAAACAGAGATAACTATCAAAGATATAGCCAAGTCTTAATAGCCTTTGGCATTGAGAATATTTTTGCTTAGTTACTAAACACACAATACTTCAGATCAACTCTAGAGAAGCACCACTGTGTTCATATTATTCCAAAATGGGTCACTGGAAGATCAACTGCTTTGATGAGGTCAGTATCTCAAAGTCTGTATAAAGAACACTTTGACCCAAATAAAGGTATCAAAGTGGGTTTTCTACCACAGAACTACAGTAAAAAAATGTTCTGCCTTAATTATTGCACTTAGTAAACGAAGGTGTTGCCTGTATATGTGTCACTGTAGGCAATCAAGACTCCTCACATTCAACCACAGTGAGGAAGAAATTAAATTACATCTCCATGATTAATTGGCTTTAACCAATATAAAAGGCCTTTGTTGAACAACCATCTTTGACAAGGGAAATGTAGAATTAAGCATAGAGCATGTAAATATCTGCTTTGGGCACTAGCCAGCATTTGATCATTAAATCCATCAAAGCAGTAATAGTTTAGGTGAACTATCTCCTGACTATAGCTCTGAATTCCCCACTAATCAGACTGAAAGAAGTAAGAGATCCACAGACTGCCAAAGGCAATAAATAACATCCAAGCATTCCTCAGGTCTGAGGTGTGTTATGTCATCCCTAACACAGCTCCAGAGAGCTACAGTGCACCACAGGAATTTTATATAAAAGAGAAGTCAGGCAATAAGACCACCAATCAACACACTGGGGGAAATCATATATGTTAAGAGAGAGAATCTGGCCCGGCTAGAAATAATTTTGGGAGGAGCTTCCTCAAGAAAAGGCAGGCCACTTCAATAGTTTTTCTCTACATCGAAAATTCTGAACAATCCATGTAGCCAAGATAAGAATCTTCAACAGAGAACAAGCCAGGGATGAATGTGTAAAACCCTCTTCAAAAGGAAGCAGGACATCAGAATTTCCCTGCATTACTCATTTTACTGGCTTGTATTTTTTTCCTGCCTTAATTACGCATAGAACCAATCTAACAATAATTGTGGTTTTAATTACAAGTCCATAGGCTCACAGAATTTTAAAAGAGTTCCATCTTCAAACTCTCAGAGGTTTGTTATTTAGACAAAGCTTCAGAGAGAAAAGCCTGAATTTTCTGCATATGAGTTCAAGGACCTACATATAAAGGTTCATTAAGTCTTATTGTTACATGCACAAATTTATAGCAAACTAAATATATTTCCTCAAGATAGAATCTTTAGCTTTAAATTACAAACTGCCTCTTGACCCTCAATGTTAAGAACATTTTATTATCAAATGAATTCAACATTAGAAAGAGAAAAAGCCTCTCAGTTAAAAATATAAAATCTAAATCCCTCAGTTTAAGAAAAAATGTTTAGTTCTACAAACAGATAATCTACACCCAAAATTTGCTTCTGCAAGGTAGTTTTTCACATAACTAGGTTATACTACATGAACTCATTCATCTGTAAGGGACTTATTGTACACTGAATACACTTAACATTGTTCTTGCCAACATAGCATGTACTGTCAGGTGGAAGAGATGACAGTACACAAGCTCATAAGTAAATGATGAAAATACATGGTCGCAGATATTCTTAATCACTTTGAAAGAAACCATCAGGAAGCTGTGATTTAGTACAGCATCAGGGAGTCAGGGAAAGGCCTCATTCTTCTTCCCTTCACCCCAGAAAAGGAGAATAAATTTGTAAATCATCAGAGTTCATGGGGACTATAGAGAGCTTCTTGTTCTTAGTTGAAGTGCTTTTAAAATACTAAGTCAGATCTTCAAAAATTATAGGTAAAATCATGAATATTTGGTAAAATATTACTTTAAAATTCTAGTTTCTAAACAAGAACAACAACAAAAAAGATTCCAAATGGGGAAGAAATCCAGAGGATGTTACCTGTGTGGCAATAGAATGAATGATTTTTTTAGTTTGAACTGGTGAGCTAAGAAGGCAAAAGGAAATTATCAGGTCAGAAAAAGGTATAAGATAAAATTATGTCATTTTATAGACTCAGTTTCTTGGTAGCTTAAATGAAACAAGCTTGAGAAGTCGGAGAGTGATTCCGGTAACATCTGTCTCTACAATACACCCAGAAACTGGCAAGCTTTAATTGAAAACTAGATTTAAAATCACCAGGAGTACACGTGTACTGCAGCTGTGAGGCCTCCATGTATACCCCACTGTGCTTTCCCTGTTCTAATAAGTAGAACAAAGTTGCTTCACACGTTTTCAAATTCAAGGAATAAGATTTGCACAGTGAAGTCTTAGGACAACACCATGCCAAGACAGCCAACACCCCAGGGTCTTCCTTGGACTCAGGACTTCCTCCCCAAGGATAGTCTCTGTGCCTGGAGCCCCTGTGAGAGCTTTCAGGGGCTCTAGAAAAGCAGAAGAAAAACAATTTGCAAGGAGACACATTATACGGCATTATACCAAATGAAAAACCTTGCTCTCATAGGCTGCAAGTGCAAACCACATTTTGAAACGATCAACTCTTAACTACACATGCGTATATAAACTTTTCAAAATTCCAGGTAAAAAATATACACAAAAATATCAAATGCTAATGTGTATTTTTTTATAAAGAGATTTAAACATTAAAAAAAACACATACAACAACTTTTTCAATGTTAGACAATGGAAGAACCACAGAAGAAAAAAAAAGGTAAGTGGTAAATAATGGGGAAAGGTCTGAGGGGACTCAAAACAAAAAGGGGGGTTCGGGGGTGGGGGCTCAATCCCAAAAGTGTGCAGAGAGTTCAGAGAGATTAACTGTTGACATGAGGGGCAGGGGGAACAAACCAAACTGGCAAAAATTGATCAAGAAGCAAAATAAAATACCATAATCATGACAAATGGTAATGTATTTTTAGAACTCCAGAAAGATCGTAGAGTTGGCCGTCTCATAGTGAAGAATTAAGCCGTTCAGTGTGTGCACTTTTAAACTGTTTAAACAGCTCAGACTACACAGGAGTGACCAATGAAACTGCTCCGTGGTGCTGACTCAGTCCTTCCTTCTGGATAGGACAGGGTACTTCTGCCTCACAGACTCTTTCTTCTATATAAATTAGAACAGAAACAAACCAAAAAAAAAAAAAAAAAATTACCCTAGCTCATCCATGATAAATATACACTTCTAAGAAGGGACTTCCCAGTATCCAGAAACTGTCTGCCTCTTCATCACTACGGGAAAATTTGTGGGTACTTTAAAAAAAAAAAAAAAAATGAGCTATTCGGTCATGAAATTCTTAATAATAATAATGCAAGCAGTAATTCTTGCTTTTTCATGGGATAAAAGTACAAATTGTCAAGAATCAAGATTTGCTTGTTTGTTTGTTTTATTGAGGCTTTCAAGGGCTAAGTCAAAGATCTCTCTTGGTAAATGTCACATTGTACTTGAAAATATATGGGTTATTTTCATATATCTTTTGATACTGATTTCTAACATAATGCCACAGTATGAAAGAACAGACTCTGTATGATTTCAATACCTTTATATCATGAAACTTTTGCACCTTGCTTTATTTTCCTGGATATGTTTCAATGTCTCCTCGTTTATAGTCTATGGGAATTTGAACAGAATTTGTACCCTGCTGCTGTGAAAAAACTGTATAAATCTTAATTATGTTGAACTGGTTCATAGTGCTCTTCAGGTCTACTATATCCTTATACTTTTCTATTCATTCTATTGATTTTTGAGAGCTTGATATTGAAACTCCAAAATATTCTTAATTTATCTACTAAAAATAGTATGTAATATATAGTAGAACTATGTGTAACTTTGCTCTGTATTTTCCAAGTCTCCTGAAAATGTATTACTATACTTTTATTACTTAAAAAAAAAAAAAAGAAAAACAAGAATCAAGGCTTTTGATGTATCTCTTTGAGAGTGTGTGTGTACACATGTGTACATTCGTTTTTGTCATTAAAGGAATTTCTATCAGAATACAGGCAGTTTTTAAAAGACACATTTGTTTTATTCCAATCTTTTTCATAAGTCAGGCAGTTTTTTTTTTTTTTTTTTTGAGGGAAATCCGGTGTTTTATGATACTTCCCACAAAGCCCAGCAAGCTCTTTCATACTAAAATAATTATTAAGAGTAAACCACAGGCTCAGTCGATACCCAAGAAAGATTCTTCCTTCCCCAAGCAGAAACCTCAATTCAAAAGTGGTCTGAAACACAGACCAATACATCTTCTGTTTCTAAAAAGATTTTTATTGGTAATAGGATGATAAAACTGCAGTTTCTTTCTGAAGGCTATATAAAGATTTATGGAAAGGTCACCCTGGTGGCTCGATGGTAAAGACTCTGCCTCCAATGCAGGAGACACAGGTTCGATACCTGGGTCAGGAAGATCCCCTGGAGAAGGGAATGGCAACCCATTCCAGTATTCTTGCCTGGGGAATTCCATGGACAGAGGAGCCTGGAAGGCTACAGTCCATAAGGTCACAAAGAGTCGGACCCAACTGAGCAACTAACACACACACAACAGAAGACACACTTTCTTGAGCATAAGTACCAGGACCTAACACAGTTCCTAGCAAGAAGATACCACGGATACATGCATTTATTTGAGCAGTCCAGGAACAAACAAATAGATTAATGTAAGGGTTCAAGTGAGACAAATTCATAAACTGGATTTTCTTATACTGAACCTTTTTTTTTTCCCTCCCACTTCTTATACTACACTTCAGAAATGTTCTCTTCCATTTCCAAGCTGTCTGAGTCGGTGCTCAGTAAGTATGTGGAGAATTAATGACTGACACATGAATTAAAACATGACTAGCAAATCAATACATGAATGAATGAACAGTGAAAGAATAAACAGATGGTGGTTCCCTCCCACATCACCTCACTTTCTCTGGACTTGGTCTGTCACCTTCTCATGAAGCTGTATTTGAGTCTCAGGCCATCACCCCATCTTAAAGGGATTTGTCAAAACTCACTTTATGTCACTCCCTGCATTCTCATGAAGAAATCAAAGTTTCAGGGGAAAATAGAAACATATGGTTGAGATAAGTTGGCTCAAATCCTACTCCTCTTCCTAAAAGGTCCATGACTCTTGGCCAGGGTTTCTTCATCTTGGCACTGTCAACGCTTTGGGCGGCATAACTCTTTGTCACAGAGGCTGTCCTGCGCAGTGTAGGATGTTCTACAGCCTCTTCAGCCTCTACTCACCAGATGTCAACATCAAGCTGCACCCCAGTTGTGACAACCAAAGTCACGTCTCTAGATGCTGTCAAAATCATCCCCAGGGACGAACCACTGTTGTAGGCAAATTTCTTGATTATTTAAGCCTTGTTTTTCTCACTTGAAAATGCGTGTTGGACTTCCCTGATGGCGCAGTGGATAAAAATCTGCCTACCAATGCAGTGGACATGGGTTCAATCCCTGGTCTGGGAAGTTCCACATGCCACGTAGCAACAAAGCCCATGTGCCACAACTACTGAGCCCACACTCGCGTCTTCGAGCCTCAACTGCTGAGCCTGCATGCTCCAACTACTAAAGCTTGCGTGCCTCAAGCCTGTGCTCCAACAACAGGAGAAGCCCGCACATGGCAACTAGAGAGTAGCCTCTGCTCACTACAACTAGAGAAACCCATGCGAAGCAACAAAGATGTTATAGAGCCAAAAATAAATCAATCAATATTTTTTAAATGTGTATAATACCACTTTTCTTAAGTAATGGTTGTAATAATTAAATGTAAAATAACTATAATTACAAAAAATCTGACAGGAAGAAGACTATAAATATTATTAGAGTGCCCATTATGTGTCAGGAACCAAATAGAGGGAGTCATTTAAATTAATCCCCTTCAATCCTCACAACACCCATATGGACTGTGGACACTCATTTTCACCATCATCACACAAATGAAAGTTGTCACATCCAAGAAACAAACTGAAGCTATCTGACTCCCCGAAGCCAAGCTCTCACCTACCATACTCTGCAATCAATCTCCAAACACAGCTTCTCATTCAGTAGGCCATTAACAAGTATTTGTACGCTTCCAATGTTTTCCTAATTTTCTTTCCCCAGAATAATCAGAGCTCGATGTGTTTCCCTACTGCACAAAATCCGGAAATGATGTCTTAAAATCCTGTGTCAATAATATCTCCCATATCAATTATATCACAGTTGCCTCTTCCATCCTTAAAATTACTGAGTTCCTCCTGCCTGATATATGCGGCAAACACTTTGTGTCTGTAGTATCTACTGGCATCAATGCTCTGTACTCAGCTGTAAGTTCCTAAAGATCAGAGATTGGTTTCCACACATAAAAGAAGTCTCATTACATGTTTATGGGTGATGGTGTTGACCTTATACTAGAGAATAACAAAAATATATTTCTATTGATTTGACATTGTCAAGGTTTACAATGAAAAGCCATATAGAGAACATGAGACAGGGTTAAGACAGCTGAACTTCAACTGAATTGAGCAATTTTATTTTTTCAAATACTAAATTACATCTAATGAATGGAAGGAAAAAGAATCTATAATTGTTTAAGCTTCTCAATGCTGAGCCCTTGGCCATGATGCTTCCATTTGAAACAACGGAAAAAAAATCGGTTTGGCTAATACTAGCAGAGCTTTTTCTACAGGATTTAAAAGATCGTAGAAGATTAGTCTGTAAATGAAAAATCACCATAGTAAGAGCATATGAAGAATAAGAATTTAAAGTTTTAAAAAAAGTTATACAAAGAAAAGAAACCAAACCAGAAGGCAGACAGAGTTTTATTACCAAATTTCTTTTTTTGACTTTTCTGTATAATAATAGGTTTCTACAATTTATACACGAGAATATTTACTTGAGGCTTACTTTAGTAGAAAAATCCTAATTTGTAGGCCATAACTGCTATTTTCCAGTTCAGTTATCTTCTGTGAGCATGTTGTTTCCCAATTATAAAGTAGTATCTCAAATACTATTCATGATTCCCTCAGTCCTAGCAAAGGTTCATTTCAAAATCTAATCCTAATAAAAATGACAAGAACAATAACCATTTTTTTTTAATGAAAGAGACAGTGTGCGGGTCAGAGGAATGATCAAGTCCCACCAGAAAGTACCATTTAAAAAGTCAGACGTTCACTCAGCTGTGTCCAACACTTTGCAATCCCGTCAACTGTAGTCCACCAAGTTCCTCTGTCCATGGAATTCTTCAGGCAAGAATACTAGAGTATGTAGCTATTCCCTTTTCCAGGGGATCTTCCCAACTCAGGCATCGAACCTAGGTCTCCTGCATAGCAGGCAGACTCTTCACCATATGAGCCACCAGGGAAGTCCAAAGACCCCTTCACACACCCTGAAACGACTGTAATCTAAAAAAAAAAAAAAAAAAACTGAAAATAAGAAGCATTGGCAAGAATATGGAAAAACTGGGAACTGGAAACTTAGTACATTGCTAGTGGGAATGTAAAATGGTACAGCTGCTGTGGAAAACAGTCTAAAAGTTCATCAAAGGGTTTAACACAGACTTACAATATGACACAGCAATTCCACTCCTAAGTGACTACCTGAGAAAAATGAAAAATAAATTCCAACACAAAAATTTATACACAAATGCTCAGAGCTTCATTACTCATAACAGCTAAAAAGTGGAAGCCACTCAAATGTCCATCAACTGAAGAATAAAAAAACAAAATGTGGAACAGTCCTACGATGGAGTATTACTTGGCCACAGAAAGGAATGAAGTACTGACACATGTTTAAAACAAAGTTGAACCTTGACAACTTCATGCTAAGTCAAAGAAACCGGATACAAGAGGCCATACGTTGCCTAATGCCATTGATATGAAACATCCAGTAAGCAAATCCACAGAAAGTAGATTAATGGCTGCCAGGGGACAGGGGAAAGGAAAGTTAGAATTAAGTGCTGAAAGGTACAGCGCTTCTTAAGGAGATAATGGAAATGTTCTGGAATTAGATAATGGTAACTAGTGCACAAGTTGTCAAACTGAAAACCACTGAAGTGTAGACTTCAAAATAGTGAATTTGATCTTCTGTGAATTCCATGTTAATTTAACCTAACACTAGAAAAAAAAAGGTTGGAGACTAAAAAAGAAAAACACTCAAAGATAAGCAGTTGGTTCTTCATCCCTGCAACCACCCAATACCTGACAGTGGTCTCAGCAGAGCTTTCTGCCCTGAAAAATCACTCCGTCATTAGTGACATGAACAGCTGAAATGAGAAGTCAGTGCTGAGTCTTTAAACATTAGAAATGGGTAAGGGGAGCCAAGGGAGGGGGTTTTAATCCATTTCAGAGTAGAGAACCACATACACAAAAAAAGTGCACTTTTGACAGAAGAAATACCAAGATAGAGAAAGAAACCGACAAAGAGGAGGAAGAGTTTATGGTAAGAAGGGAAAACGACATTAAGTCTGCACTGCCACTGTCTGTGTGCTCATTTCTGGTGGATTGGTTTGTCTGCATAAATAAACTGACATGGCATCCTAAGTAGGAAAAAAAAGAGAATGCTACAAATCAGACTCAAAAAACAAGACCAAAGGCATAAACCAGAAAAATAAGAACTACAGCAGAGAAATACATGCACAATTTTCTATCAAGTCACTTCTCAGTTATTTCCTCTTTCCAATCCTCCACAGCTATTTCCTGCTAAGCGTCTTCCTTCCTCTCTGCATTTCTTCATTTGCACAGTTTTTCCTCCCTGCACAAACACATCGCTCTTCCTCGGTGGCGCGCCAAACCATGAACTAATCTGAATTCCCCAGGGGTGAACCTCACACCCCACGACTGCCTCTACTTCCTCAAATATTGCCCAGTTATTTTCAATTCCCATCTCAGTCATGCATCCAGTCATCCACTCCCTCCCACAACAAAGGCATATGGAGGGGAACTAAACCAAGAGCCAGTGGTGATCCCATCTGACAGTATCTCTACTTGCTCAGAACCTGTAGCTGGGGATGAGGGTGAGGGATGGAATTCACTAAGTGAGCACAAAAAAATGTAACATGACAAGTGACTTAAAGAATTAAGTATAAGTACCTATGAAGGTATTTAATAAGGGGATGAGTAAGGAAGTAAAGAAGTATAAGGGAATGGGAAAAGAGGAGAGGACTATTTCAAGAAGGAAAAAACAGCATATGCAAGGGCCTTGTGCAAGAAAGTAGTATAACATGTGAAAAGAAATAAACAAAGTCTGTGGAGGCCAAAGCACAGAAAGATCTACTACAAAGCAATGTGGGGATTTGAGGTGGGAGGGGAAGGGCAAGGCCAGATTATGATGCAGGGTCTTCATCCCAGCATCAGGAGAAGGGTTAAAGGGCTATGACAGCAACCCAGGGAGAGATAACAGTAGCTAGGCTATAGATGGCAGCAGAAATTCTGTGATATATACATATTGTCAAATAATAATAAAAATGATAATAACAATGATAGTGACAACAGCAGCTATCATTTGGTAAATGGTTATGACATGGCAAGACCTGTGCTATATACTATAAAAACATGGTCTTTTTTCTTCACAACTCTGAATGGTAAATATTAGTATTCTTATTTTACAATTGAGGAAACTGAGACTCAGAGGGAATTCACTGACCTCGATGAGATTCCATGCCTCTGATATGTGATACAAGAGGAACTGAATAAATCTGCCTGGCTTCCACAGGCAGATTAATAAACACAACACAGTTTATTTACCATAAAAATAATGTAAAAATATCCATTATTAAGGAGCCAGAAACAGGGCTAGCATGTTAAAAAGCAGTTGGGTTTTTAATCTTTCCAACAATTGTGTCATATGGGCAGCAGCATCACCACTTTACACATCGGGAAACTGAGGCAGAGGCAGGTCAGCTGTGGGCATAAACAAGACCCATTAACAGCTTCCAGCTCAGTAAGCCACAGAAGTGGGATCTGAATGCAATGAAGACAGCAAAGTTTGAGAGGGTCTTTCAATCAAGATAGAGACTGATTAAAAACTGAAACTGTGAGTCACCACTGTATCTATAATCTGTTTAAAGCCCTCTGGAAAATCTAGAGTGCACGTTGTTTCAGAAATTTACACTTGTATTTTTATTGTAATCTCTGACCCACAGCACTGGGAGTCCCAGATTTGTATCACTACATATGTCATCACACCCCTGACAGCTCCTAAAGATAACCTTGGTTATAGATGAAAAACTACTGAATATTTCCACCAAGATAAGCAGAAGAAATGATCTTGACAATTAAGGTCATATGTGGAATTATATTATTTTTCACTATTTGTATCCTGAAAGTAAAGAGTCCACCTGCAATGCAGGAGATCCCAGTTTGATTCCTGGGTCGGGAAGATCCGCTGGAGAAGGGCTAGGCTACCCACTTCAGTATTTTGGGGCTTCCCTTGTGGCTTAGCTGGTAAAGAATCCACCTCCAAAGCAGGAGACCTGGGCTCGATCCCTGGGTTGGGAAGATCCCCTGGAGAAGGGAAAGGCTATCCACTCCAGTATTCTGGCCTAGAGAATTCCATGGACGGTATAGTCCATGGAGTCACAAAGAGTCAGACACAAACAACTAAGCGACTTTCACTTACACTGAAAGTATCAGCATTTCAAAGTCAAACTGAAAATAAATGTTACTTATAGCCAAACAGAACAATGTTAGATCATGAGAATTTAAGAAAACAGAAAAGCATGAGAAAGGATCCCTGAATTCCTAATTATTCAACTATCATGAACTGTATCCCTTCAAATATAGAAATCTGCAACAGGATTGTTTTTCCCTCCCACTGAGTCCAACAAAATTGAATACCCTTCCTGTTTGGCCAAAAGAATCCTTTTTTTTCCTATAAATTATTCACTCCCCCAAATTATTTAATGAATGATTCTTAGTATAATAGTAGACGCTATAACAAATGTTCATTTATAGGATTTGTAGATAGCACCACCCAGACAACAAGTACCTCTGTGAATATGAAGAATGTGAGAGCATAGGTTAAAAAAAAAAAAAACTTAGGCACAAAGATTGGCATTTTATCTTTCCCTATGTCACCCTAACCTTCAGCTGCTGTGACAGATCTAATCCAGTTTTCATTCGCATGGCACTAAATTGCTTTGATGAAAGCCAAATAAAAGAGGTATGCGTTATCCTTTGGGCCAAAATACAGTGCAAACTGCCGCACACCACAATTAAAAGTAATTTCTAAACTTAGAGCAGAAGACTTTCTCTTTGCTAATGCGTCTAGTGTTTATCAGAGACAGAAAAACCTACAATAAAAATCTCCTAAAAAGTGGGTATTTTTTCTGCAACCTTTATTGTCTAAATGTGGTCTTGGTGCTTCTGCTTTAATAGTGTAACCCCCAAGCATCACTTGTTTATGGCATTTGCCGAAGTATTTTTAAATGTTTAGTTTGTTGTCAAGGCAACAGATGCAGACTAAGTAACAAGTCAGTCTGTCCCAGGACTTGTTTCACAACCATCCCAAAGAGATGTTGCCTATCAGCTTCACAAACCACAGTGATTCCAAAGGACATTAAAGGTTATACTACCTGGAAAATCATTTCAAAAGATTCCTCAAGGCACTGAAAGAAAAAAATCCTGTCAGATCATATCTCCTTTTTCCATTGAAAAGAACAACTGCCATACTCTTCAAAGGAATACCAACTAAATTCAACCTTTGAAAATAACAACAGATAATTAAAATTATTTCATAAACAAAGGTGATGAAATACATGTGATTTATGATGTAAGGAACCCCTGTTCTATATAATATGGTATGGTATGCATATGAGCAAAAATAAAGAGAAATCACATCACCAAAGAAGACATGCTGCTGCTGCTGCTAAATCGCTTCAGTCGTGTCCGACTCTGTGCGACCCCATAGACGGCAGCCCACCAGGCTCCCCCGTCCCTGGGATCCTCCAGGCAAGAACACTGGAGTGGGTTGCCATTTCCTTCTCCAATACATGAAAGTGAAAAGTGAAAGTGAAGTCGATCAGTCGTGTCTGACTCCTAGCGACCCCATGGACTGCAGCCTACCAGGCTCCTCCGTCCATGGGATTTTCCAGGCAAGAGTACTGGAGTGGGGTGCCATTGCCTTCTTGGCCAAAAGCACAGGAAAAGATGCTCAACACCACTAGTTATTAGAGAAACGCAAAGCAAAACTACAATGAGGTATCACCTCACACTGGTCAGAATGGCCATCACCAAAAAGTCTACAATGACCACTGAAGAGGGTGTAGAGAAAAGGGAACCCTCATACACTGTTGGTGGGAATGTAATTTGATAAGCCACTATGGAGAACAGAATGGAAGTTCCTTAAAAAACTAAAAATACAGCTACTATTTGATCCAGCAATTTCACTCCTGGGCATATATTGGGGGGAAAAAACATAATTCAAAAAGATACATGCACCCTGATGTTCATTGCAGCATTATTTTCAATAGCCAAAACATGAGAGCAAGGTAAAATATCTATCAGCACAGGAATGGATAAAGAAGACGTGGAACATATATACAATGGAATATTACTCAGTCATAAAAAGAATGAAATAATGCCATTTGCAGCAACATATGGATAGACCTACAGACTGCCATACAGAGTGAAATAAGTCAGAAGGAGAAAAACAAATGCCGTATAATATTACTTATATGTGGACTCTAGACAAATGTTACAAATGAACTTATTTGCAAAGCAGAAACGGAGTCAAGATGTAGGGAACAAACTTATGGTTACCAAGTGCTGGTGGAGGAGAAGAACTGGGAGACTAGGATTGACATATATACACTACTACGTATAAAATACATAACTAATAAAGACCGACTGTATAGCAGAGAACACTACTCAATGATCTGCAGTGATCTAAGTGGGAAGGAAATCTTTAAAAAAAAGAGTAGATATAGGTATGCCTATAACTGATTCAGTTTGCTGAACAGCAGAAATTAACACAACACTGTAAAGTAACTACTAACTCCAATAAAAACAAATAAGAAAAATAAAAAGCCCTATAACTTCCCTCTTCAAATATCACACAGGGTAAAGGTTTTTCAAAAAAAAAAAAAAAATATATATATATATATGCAGTTAAAATAAGCAATGCTATTTGTTTAGTGGGGGGTAAGGAGGAATCTGTAAACTGAATTAATCAACAGGGGATTTATATGAAGAATGATACGATCATACTA
Organism: Bison bison bison; assembly: GCF_000754665.1. Lineage (NCBI taxonomy): Eukaryota > Metazoa > Chordata > Mammalia > Artiodactyla > Bovidae > Bison > Bison bison. The sequence continues at coordinate 870,037 of NW_011495035.1, read as the reverse complement.
TGAAATATACCACACTGAAAAGAACGATTTTTAGGTAAAGGTACTGATTTGGAGAGAGAGCCGCAAAGTAGCGTCAGGTGCATAAAGTCACAGCACACAGCATGAGTCCATTTCTGTGAAAATTCAAACAAACAGGACTTCCCTGTTGGCTCAGTGGATAAGAATCCCACTGCCAACGGAGGGGACATCGGTTCAGATCCCTGCTCTGGGAAGATCCCACTTGCCCGGAGCCGCGAAGTCCCTGCGCCACAACTACTGCACCCACGCTCTAGGGCGCTTATCCTGCCACGGCTGAAGCCCATGCACCTCAGCCTGTGCTCTGCAACAAGAGTAGCCTGCACACCCCAAGGCGGAGTAGCCCCTGCTCACCACAGCTAGAGACAGCTTGCACAAAGTCCCAAAGACCTAGCGCAGCCAAAAATAAATAGATTAAGTAAATTCTAAAAATTCAAACAAACTGTTCTATCTACGGATCTTGTTTGCCTGAGCAAGGAAATGATTGATGATACACAACAAATTATTATTTCTCTAGCAGGGCTGGATTCAAGATGGTGAGGAAGAAAATTAATATGTTTTTCTTTATGCTATTATTCCTTTGGAATTTAAAAATAAATATATACAGAAAATTGAACTGAGGAAGGGAGGGAGAGAGAGAAGGATCAAAGAAAGGGAGGAGGAAGAGAAAAGAGGAGAAGGAAAAAAGAGAGAGAACGACACTACAGTGTTGCTGATGGCAAAACTTGAATCTGTTGTTCCTGTTTTTTACCAGTGAGTGCTGCTGTTGACCAATTTAACGGATAAAAGCAGAGAAATCAAATTTGGGCAAGGAACTCCAAAAGCCTGTCCCTTTGTTTACTTTCGGGTCCCTTCAGCCAGCAAAGCAGTTCGGTTTAACTGGCTTCTTCTGTTTGATTTCTCTGATCTGCTGCTCAGGGTGAAAAATTCTGCACCAGAGAGTGATGGGATCAACTACAGTCATATCTCATTTCAGTAACAGAGACACCCACTTCTCTAAATGACAGCCTCACTTCTGGCAAGCGGAGATAAGGATTCAGAGTCTCAGGGCACGGCAACTTCATTACCTTAATTCTCATTATCAGAAAGTTCTCCGAATACCTCCACTCTACTGGTACTGGAGACTAAGGCTCCTCCACTGCTGCTCACTATTATTCAACACACGAAAATGAATGTTTCAAGTTCTATGACACAAACAAAACAGACCCGGGATGAAACATACAGGCATTTCTAATAATGCTCCCTGCATATATACTCACACAGACAGACACACACGAATGTTATGCAGGGGGTAGCTTTGAAAATTTTGGCAACTGCTTGCCTCTCCAGTATTTTGCCCCTCCTTACAATGGACACCACTAGCCCTATCTTTAAAGAGATTTACTCTTTAATAATTATTAATAATTTATTGTTAAATTATTTATTAAATTTATTATTAAATTATTATTAAATAATAATTTAAATAATTAGATTTAAAAGATACAAGATTTTTTAAATTGGGTCAGTCTGAACTTTCCAATAACCAAAATGTTTACACTTTGCACAAGTAACTATTTTTAACTTCATATGAAGAGGCAGGCCCTTGGGTCTCTAGATTTCCTTCTACAGATAGACATTTCCTTACTGATGGCACATGAAAAGATAAAAAAAAAATATGATTTGTTTTTGCTTGCAAAAATTATTTATGACCATACTATTGATAGTAATCCAGCACTAGTAAAATGAACCAAGGAACACGTACTTTTCTAAAAGTTATGACATTCAACGAATCACCACACTATTAAGAAGAAAAACAACTTGGAGAACTTTCCAGGGGTCAGGGAGCTTCTTTCCATCCCGAGCTGAATCACAGTGGCGAGGGCGGATTTCACAATACCCCCAGGGTCTGTAAACACTGGCGCCAATCATAGCATTTGCCCTGATTAGCAAACTGGCTTCAGACCCATCAAAAACTTTCACATTTGAAATTTAACACATCTATATTTAGAACATGACTGGTAGGACATTTGCTGCAAGCAAAACAGCTAAAGGAAAAAGAGAAGAAAAAAAAAAGCACTGAGTCTATACTGTTCTTAAAGAAAGACAAGAGATCAGAACTCTCAGACCTAAAACAGAAGAGGCTACTTAGGAATTGTAGACCCTAATTCGTGGAGGACATGATGAGCATCCACAGTACAATATCAGTAGTAATAGGGCATCAGGGATTAAGGAGTTTAATTTGAAGTTAGTATATGTACAGTTGACCCTTGAACAACATGGGTTTGAACTGCATGTGTCCACTTGAACTTTTTTCAATAGTAAATACTAGAGTACTACACTGTATGCGGTTGAATGAATCTGCAGGTGCAGAGGGGCAATTTTAAGTTAGATATGGATGTTCCATAGCGTGGGCTCTCCTAACCTCTGGACTGTTCAAGGATCAACTGTACATAAGACCTTGGACTTGATACAAGGAAAAAAAGGCAACAAGAAAAAATGTAGTCTGTTTCATGCCCTGTCTAGAAAGAGGTTGGCTGCTCCTTTGTTCCAGTCATTTGTTGACTAGACAAGGCCCAATGTACAGATTTTCCAGTTTTCCAAGAGAAGCTTAGAAGCAGAGATTTTAATGTGAAATTTCCTAATTCTTTAAAATGATGACCACTGATTCATATTTTATCCAAAAAAAAAAGATTATGAGTCTATATGAATATACCTGTGATCCATATTCAGCCTGTAGGCTCAGGGTTTTAACTTTAAGATGTTCAAATAACTCAATTAAGTACTTAAATCAATACCAGAAGACAAATACAATTTTTTTCAATTCTGATTTAAAAAACACACATCATAAAATTTACCATCTTTTAAGTGTTCAATCGGAGAAGGCAATGGTACCCCACTACAGTACTCTTGCCTGGAAAATTCCATGGATGGAGAAGCCTGGTGGGCTGTAGTCCATGGGGTCACTAAGAGTCGGACACGACTGAGCGACTTCCTTTTCACTTTTCACTTTCATGCATTGGAGAAGGAAATGGCAACCCACTCCAGTGTTCTTGCCTGGAGAATCCCAGGCGCAGGGGAGCCTGGTGGGCTTCCGTCTATGGGGTAGAACAGAGTCGGACACGACTGAAGCGACTTAGCAGCAGCAGCAGCAGCAAGTGTTCAACGGTGTTAATTATGTTCACATTGCTATGCAACCAATCTCCAAAGCTTTTTCATTTTGCAAAACTGAAACTTAATACCCACTAAAAAACTCCCCTTCTTCCTCCAACCCCTGGTTACCACCCTTCTACTTTCTGTTTCCAGGAATTTGACTATTTTAGATATCACATATAAGTGAAACCATATACTATTTCTCTTTTTGTAACTGGCTCATTTCACATACCAGTGGCCATCAAGGTTGTCGCATGTAACAGAATTCCTTCATTTTTAAGGTTAGATAATCTTCCTTTCTATGTATATACCAAACTTTGTTTATCCATTCATCCATTAATAGACATGTGAATCATTTCTACCTCTTGGCTATTGCGAATAGTGCTATGCACATGGGTGTGAAAATCTCTAAGACCTTGCTTTCAATTATTTTGGATATATACCAGAAGTGGAACTGCTGAATCATATGGCAGTTCTATTTTTAATTTTTTGAGGAACTGCCATACTGTTTTCCACAGCATTTGTACCATCTCACGACTCCCTCTAACAGTGTACAAGGTCTCTAATTTCTTCACATCCTTACCAACACTTGTTATTTTCTGAGCTTTTTTTTTTTAAGGGGTGGGGGGTGGCTGGTTGGTTGCTATTGTTTTTAATAATAGTCATCCTAATAGGTGAGATGTGATATCTCACTGTGACTTTTCTTTGCATTTCTCTTAATGACTAATGATGTTAAACAACTGTTCCCATACTTGTTGGTCATTTGTACGTCATCTTTAGAGAAATCTCTATTCAAGTCCTTCGAGTATTTTTCAATTGGGTTGATTATTTTTGTTGTTGAGTTGAGACATTCTTTATATATTCTGGATTAACTTCTACTAGCTATATGATTTGCTGATATTTTCTATAATTCCACAGGTCTCTTTTTAATCTATTGATTATGTCCTTTGATGCATAGAAGGTTTTCGGTTTGATGCAGTCCCGCGAGTCTATCACTCCTTTCCTTGTCTGCGCTTTGGTGTCCTACTCAAAAACTCATTGTGTAGTCCAATGTCATCAAGATTCTCCTCCATATTTTGCTTTAGGACTTTTATAGTGCTGTGTCTTATATTTAGATCTTAATTTTTGAGTTAATTTTTGCATATGGCAAAATACAACTTCATGTTTTTGTATATGGACATCTCCCAACACAACTGGTTAAAGACACTGTCCTTGACCCATTTTGTAATCTTGGCACCCCTGTTAAAGACCATCTGACCATAAATGTGAGGGTTTGTTTCTGAGCTCTTTAATTCTATTCCACTGGTCTGTCTGTGTGTCTTAATGCCATTACCATGCTGTTTAAATTACTGTAGCTTTGTAGCAGACTTTGAAATCAGGAAGTGTGAGTCCTCCAACTTTGTTCTTTTACAAAACTGTTTTGGCTCTCAGGGAAAATGCACATTTTTTATGAAAGACTCTGGTCATGTTTTTCCAAGATCCATGCTAGGAGATGCTCTTTTTCAATCCTCTACCACTACCAAACTATAGAAGCACTAACTTCAGAAAGATTTAAACACATAATGCAACTTTCCCAACACTCCAAATTAACATTGGATGTAACATCCTGGCTTTGAAAATAGTGGAGGGAATAGTGATCAAGAGAACAGGACTCAGAGTCAAAAGATCTGTATTTTAGCTCCACAATTTCCTCTCTTTGTGACCTTGTACATATTATTTAATCTCAGTTTCCCCAACTATAAAATGCAAGTAATGCTAGCATCTCCCAGGGCTATTGAGATGAACAAACAGAATATTGCAGATAAAGCACTTAGCACAGTGCTTTTTCCTGTCACACAGTCAGCACTCAGTACACTTCCGGCTACTACTATCAATCTTGGAATTTATGCCTCTCAATATTAATGATTTTATTTTTAATGGTGGCATAATTTTTATGAAATAAAATGTAATGTCAGGCATCTAGGAGACCAATGTGGAAACAAATATCCTTTATTTAGTAAAGCTTGAAGTTCAATGTCAAAAGCAAGGAGCAGTCACGCTGAGATCAATAGGAAGAAGAGAGTAATAAAGCTAGGGTCATTTATACTGCCTTAATGAAACTTCAGATTCACTCACCCAAAACGCATTTGGTATTAAAAACCACTGGCAGAGAGAGACTCAATTTAATGCTTTACAAATTAAAAACCAAAACACCACACCGTTCAACAAGCTGAAAAGAAGAGAATCCCTCAATTTGGTCTGGTGTAGCCCGTATTACTAAGAAAGAGAGAGCTTGAAACTAAATCCCTTGTAAGTTAAATCTTGACCTAGGTCTTTTATTCATTAACTGGCCAGTTTCACATGTAACTGCTAACATGAGTGTATAAGAGAAAACTGTCAGGTAAATTCTGTCATGAGTCTCAAAGTTTAACCCTGCACCCATTCTCACTTACTGTGGAAACCATCTGATTTTCCATACCTCCTTTGCAAAGTTACATGCCACCTCAGAATGGAGGAGTGGAACAGGGCACAATCAGTCTAAAGCCATTCCTTCATCAGAGGCATTGGCTAATGCATGGGAACATGACCTAAGTTTGGGCAATAAGAAAGGTTTGATCTTCTTTCTTGCTATTCAGAAACAGCCTCCAGAAATATGCCTATCTCTCAATCTCTCTCATCTCTGGATGTGGAGGGAATAAACTGCCTCAGGAATATCTGGCAGACATCTGGACATGAAGTAGAACCAAAAATAAACTAAAGGGAATTAGTAGCCTCAGGAATATCTGGTAGACATCTGGACATGAGGTAGAACCAAAAAAAGACTAAAGGTGACATGTCACCATGAAGGCACAGTGGACGCACAGAAATCAAGCCCATGATACTAACACCAGACCTCTGGGTCAAAACCATCCTCAAGTTCAAACCAACCCTAAAAGGACCTGCACTCTTCACCTCAAGGAACCAGTAAATCTCCTTTCTTGCTTGAGTTGGATTTTGTCATTTTCAGCTAGACGGATTTTTACCTGGTACACTGATAAAAACGGATTTTTACTGGTACAACCATACAGTTAAAACAAAACTTTTAAAAAAGCATACACTACCAAGGATGCATGCCCAGACATATGCACTTGGGTCTCTGGCCTCAAATATTTGGACCTAGGAAGGACAAAGTCAGTCACACAAACATAAGGCTCCCACAGTCTTATGGGGAACTCAACTTCAACATTGCTCCCGTTGTGACCACGCATCTCTGTGCTAGGCTACAAGAGCCTGAAGATTTGACTCTGGGGAGCAATAAACATTTTGCAGATCTATCATCTTCCGTCCCCCTGAGTAAGCTTAACTAGTTAATCTGTCCTGCTAGGACACACATTTATTTTTCAAACTTAACCAAAATGAAGGAAGTCTGGATATTTGATATGACATCATGAAGACCTTGGACTTCAATAGTGTCTTTTTTTAAAGCAGCTCAAAGAGTTTTACGGTCATTTACTGTCAAGATTCCCATAAAGTAGACAGAAGCAGGTATCCATGCCCCTGGGGGAAGCAAGATGGAGCCTTGATGAAGGTCACCAAACACTGGGCAGTTAGAGAATAAAGCCACATTCTCAGGGAGTCTGCTCTGTTTTGAAAATAAATCATGTCTCAAAACTGCATTGGGGAGGAAGCAAAGTCAGAATAAAATGATTCTCTTGGTCGTTATTTCCCTAAGTGCACACACGCAGGTATTTTCCCTTCACTCCTCCTGCTCCTGGACAAAGGCAGATGAATTCTGTAGTAAAGCAACTCTGAGAAACACTGGACACAGACTGACAAGTGTGTTGACTGCTGGACACTTGAGAACCTTTAATATGCTGATGCACATTATGATGTGTGAGAAGGTTAAACGGGTAAACAAAAACACACACAAGAACTAAGACTGAGGCCTGGCACATATATTCGTGCTCAGCAGATGTCACCAGAAGAGGCACTAGGAGGACGAGTCCAGTGCCTGAGGCCAGACTGCTTTGGTTAGGCTCCCACCTCTGCCACCCAATAGCAGGATGACCTTTCTCCACCAGTAAAATTGGGATCAGAATAATACCTTGTAGTACTGGTACAACAAAGAGCTTAAAGTGCACACAGGAAGCATTTAGTAAGTTTGAGGTGCTCTTGGTGTTTTGGTTGTTGGTGCCTTTTAACTGGATGTTAGAAGGTAGTTTACTAAATGTACTTGACCAGGGAACTTTTTTTTTTACATAAAGTGTCCCTAGCATTATTACCTGGCTGACCTCTGAACTCTAAAATTATATTTAATGTCCCTCCTGCTCCTCTAAGGAGATACAAATCTCCCTGGATGTGTCTACCTGTCTACCTCTTTCTCTCTTACCCAACACTCCCCCTGACAAGATTCCTTTTATCCCTTGAGGATTCAGGATATGGACATGGTCTCAGGCTGAAGGTCACGCTCAGTTTCCCAAGGTTGAACTTTCCCTCTCACTTAAAACCTAAACTCATGAAAAATAAGGAAAGGGAGTCATCGGTCCCTGGATTACTCAGTAAAAAAAAACCTGCTAAGTAAAAACTGACTATGATGTGATTTAAGAGGGGGGTGGGGAAGCTGGCAACAACGTGTACTTCAGTCAGAAGAATGTAGTGTGGTTGTTAAATGGACACATGTGGCCATCCAAGGGATCAGAGTTCAAGTTCCACTTCTACTTCTTACTAGTCTGCTGTCTTTGAGACGATTATCTGTAAAATGGAGCTGAAAGATAGAGCTTAGTCCATGGGACTACTGCCAATTTAAATGCTATAACACATGTGATGGGCAAGATGGGAGCATCAATAAACACTCAACCAGCTACTGCTACCGAATCGTTGCTGCTGCCACAGCTGTTGTTTCAGGACACCAGTGCCCCAGCAACACCGTGACTCACTGCCATTGAGTCCTCATGAGAAACGCTCAAAGCCCTCCCAGGACAACCCAAATTATAGTCAGGGCCACGGCCATCAGCCCAGCTCTGCCACCAAGGGTTCTCTGCCAGTACAAAGCTTTCATGAAGAGACACAGCAGGAAGATAAGAGATCTGTGCCATTAGGGGGGAAAAAAAAATCCAACCACAGCACTAGGACAAAAAATAACAGGTTGTCACTTGTATTAACCAGTCCAAACAAACAAAAAAACAAACAGTGAGGTGCTAGAGCCCACAGTCCAGGCCAGTCTTTCCCAGGCTGGAATACAAAATGCTGGAGATTAACCTGAGGGTCTCTAAGAGGAAACAGACCTTGAATCTGACACTTCAGAAGGAATCACCACACAGTTTCTCTACTTCGTAACACTTAAGTGATGATTTTCCTTTTAAAGAATATTATAGAAGAATCTGTTTCTAACATCACTGTCTGGATTAGACAGTGGATAATCCACTGTCTGGATACCTTTAGAAGCATCCATCTGAGTCACCTGGAAAATTTCTACTCTCTTGGAATCCAACAAGTTATTTACTACGGGTTAAAGTGGAGACAATCTTGCTAGTTCAGCTTTGCAACAAAGGGATTTCTCTAATAAGGGAGAGGAAGGGAGGGAATTCACCTTTCAGGAATACTTTTGGTTAAAAACATCCTATTACTAACAATCCATTAAAACCTCTAGTTAATGACTCTTTCAGATACTTAAGAGGCCTAAGTTCTTGACACCATATACTGAGGGAGTCGTGATGGCCTATTCTGAGATCCCAGAAAATCCTCAAAAGGATTTCTCAGAGAATTCTGACTCCTTACACTCACCCCAAAAAGTAGCATCTAGAAACTCGGGTTTTCCAGGTGGCTCTAGTGGTAAAGAACTGCTTGCTGATGCAGGAGACTTAAGAGACACGGGTTCCATCCCTGGGTCAGGAAGATTCCCTTGAGAAGGAAATGGCAACCCATTCCAGTAATCTTGCCTGGAGAATCCCACGTACAGAGGAGCCTGGGGGGCTACAGTCCATGGGATTGCACAGAGTCGGACACGACTGAAGCGACTTACCATGCACGCACGCATGCACTAAATTCTGGGATTTATAAAAAGGACGAGTCATAAGTTGCTGAAACCATTGATGACAATACCCACTACCAAAGAAAGCCATGGTTCATCCTGAGAAAAGAACAAACAGCATGTTGTTCCTTCCTGGAGATTTACTGTGGAGAATAGAGGGCATTTAAAAAAAACAAACACTCTTCCCCAGTGGCTCCTTTTATACAGACCACAAAAGGAAAGATGGAATCGTGATATTGCTAAAATAAACAAAAGACTTTTATGAACAATGTTTTAAAAGTACACCATTAGACTAGCTCTTGAAATACTTTTAATATATTTAATGGAGGGGGCGGAAGACAAAAGACAGGAAAGAGGAAGACAAAAGAGGAAAATGAAACAGGACAGAGAAAATTAAATTTAATTTTTATTCTCCTGTTAATACATTTCACATCGTGGATCTCAAAGGATGGTGTGGTGAAGAATTACGAAGAAGCCGAACAAAATGCAGTTTCCTGGAAACCCAGAATGAGTGAGGCTTGAGTACCAGGACCAGTGAGGCTGGAGTAGAAGAACCAGTGAGGCTGCAGTACCAGAACCAGTGAGGCTGGAGTACCAAGACCAGTGAGGCTGGAGTACCAGGACCCAGGAATTCATATTTTGACCGTGCCCCCAGAGATTTTGACACAGGTGATTCTGGGACTACACTGTGCAAAATGTTGCTTTTAGACACATGGGCTGAAACATATTGGATTATTCAAGACAGCCTTTATCAGAACCTTGCAAATAAGTAGAATAACTTATCCCACAGACCCTGACAAATAATTCAACTAGAATCAGGAAATATTCAATTCTTACAGTCTGAAAGCAACATTAGCTGACATGCCATTTTAACAAAGGCTCTATGTGGATATGTGTGTATGTATATGTGTGTGTGAATACATATATACATATGTGTTTCTATGTAAACAGATGACTAGGTATACTGTAATCAAATAAAGCACCTCATCTTTCTTTCCTACCTGCCTGACTTGAACTATTAGTCAAGGATAACAGGGATTAAAAAAAAAAAAAAGATGACTATCATACTGTCTGCAATTTAATACCATACAGATGGGCAAGAGAGATGAGAAGCATCGAAGCAAAATATAATTTTTGGCACCTGAACTTGCCAAAAACCATCAGGGGCTTCCCAGGTGACTCAGTGGTACAGAATCTGCCTGCCAATGCAGGAGACATGGGTTCAATCCCTGGGTCGGAAATATCCCCTGGAGAAAGAAATAGCAACCCACTCCCATATTTTTGCCCGGGAAATTCCATGGACAGAGGAGCCTGATGGGCTATAGTCCATGAGGTTGCAAAAGAGTTGGACATAGCTTAACAACTAAACAACAACAACATAAACCGTCAGAGGATACCAAACCAGCACTGTTCTCACACTTGGAGGGAGGAACCCATCTATTTACATGCATGGATTTAACTGGACTATCACTCTGACAGAGAAAGAGAATCTTAGTTGCTACCTGGAAAAGAAGGAAGAAAGCAAAAATGTGTTTTTCAAGAGAACTGGTCTCCACTCTCACTATACAGCATATTATACTGAAAGCAGCATAAATGCGATGAGATTAAATTTCCTTATCAGTACTAGGGAATTCTCTAGTGATGTTTAAGGCGCTATTCTCACCAATGTCAAGGAAATGAGTTAACTTTTATGTTCTCTTAAGGATCTCTTAAAACACATAGCTAAAATATAATCTCTTTTACCGTTTACCATTTGTAATTTCAATTAATTCAAATTGAAAATTCCTAGACTTACTGAAGTAGACAGAAATAAAACCTATGGAAGGCCTGGTGGTTACTCTGAAAAAGGTTAAGAATCCTGAGACATATAAACATATGTGGAGAATATTTCATTAGGATGATCTAGAAAAAAGAAAAGGCCCATGATAAAACAGGCTTTAAATGGTGAACTGTTACACGCAAACATTCCTCTAAAAATACAGGGCGCACCCTCTGCAATGTTGCTTGGATTTGGAAATCAGAACTGGATTGAAATCTCATCTTGTCACTTAATTAGCTATGTGACTATGGGCATGTCACACAACCATAACCTGATCTCAGCGTCCTCACCTGTTAACTGGAAGAATAACAGTAACTATCTAATAGAGTTGTTGTGAAGATAATATTAGATAACACATGCAATTCTTAGCACATAATAAGCATTCAATAAATGTTAGCTTATCATTATTCTAAGGGTCAGGCATGTAGGCATGATGGTAATTTGACCTTCGCATCCACTGATTGACAGGGATGATTAAAAAAAAAAAATTTAAGAGCTTATGATGCTCCCGGTCAAGGTCCCAAACAAGTAATTCAAAGTGGCTCATGTATTATTAAAAGCCAGCTTTACAAACACCTCTCTTAATTACTGAGGTTCTTCCAGGGCAAGCCCTCCATGTAGGGCCACTTGGGCTGAGCAGTACACAATGCCTGGAGGTGCCATTCCTAATCACAATTGGAAAATACCCCTTATATGGGTTGAACTGTGTGCCCCTCAAAGTTTTATGTTGAAGTCCCAACACCTCAAATGTGACCTTATTTGGAAATAGTATCACTGCAGATACCATTAGTTATGATGAAGAGAGATGGGAGTAGAATGAGCCCCTAATCCAATATGACCGGTGTCCTTACACAGGAGGGGAAAGGTGAACAGAGAGGAGCCAGGTGAAGACTGCAATTATGTCACCACAAGCTAAGGAACCACCGGAAGACAGGAGCGGGGCTGGGAACAGATCCCTCCCTGGGCCATTCGGAGAGAGCACAGCCCTGCTGACACCTCAACTCCAGATTTCCAGCCTCCAGAACTGAAACAACACATTTCTCTGGTTCAAGCCACTCAGTCCATGGCACTGTGTTTCGGCAGCTCTCACAAAGGCATAAACCCTATGAAGTCGGGCAATGCGGCAGCCTTATCTAGAGTCCACCAGCTGCCTCCCAGAGATTTTGATCCTCAAATCCCCAGCATAACAAACAGGGCTAATATCTGTTTCAAAAGAACTTAAATGCCCATCGCTTGCACAGGTAACCTACTCTGTATGCTTCAGAAACAGAGTTCAGTAAAAAGAGAGACAACCTGTGAAGCGCTCAGCCACAAAGACCATCCCCACGATGCTGGTGTCCCTGGAATTCAGGAGTCTGCATGGCAGAATGTTCAGCCTAACGTCAGCCAAGACCAGTTGCTGTGGCCAAAATGCATACTGCCTGCTTGGGAGCAGAGGGCTGTTCAGACACAAAGCTTCCACCTTTTCTGATTTGTCTAAGCAGTGCTTCTTAAACTTTTCTGGGTGTCAAAATCGAATGAGAATTTGATTAGAGTCAATGGTTCTCTTCTGGGAAAACATATTTAATGCAGCATTTGCACACATGTTCAAGAGGCTACACAGGGCCAGCCTGGTGCACATGCACACTGGGCATTGGGCCCGGGCTTAGTTTCATGGTCTGCGGTCACCATCTTAAAATTCTTACTTTTTAAACAAGGGGTCTCACATTTTCATTTTGTACTAGGTCCTGCAAATTGTATAGCTGCTGCCAGGAATACTCAGAAGTGTCATAATAATGGACAGCTGTCCCTATTGGGGGACAGTAAAGACTTGGGATTCTTATTCAATGGACTTTATTTGAGGGCCTCCTTCCTAAAAGGATACATGATCAGAAAATCAACATTAATTAATAAACTGGTTGCATATCTGAAAAGCACACACTCAACCAAAACCAGAATCAGTCTGTCTCATCACTTAGTAGTAGTATTATTTTTAAAGGGCTGGAAAGCAAATAACTACAAATGAGTTATGGTTCTAAAGTATGTCATACTGAAAATTAAATTTCTCCAGAATCACCAATATCATAAAATAAACTTAATATCAGGAAATTCTCAAAAACTTCAGAGGAATAGGGGCTGGTAAGCAGGAGAATTTGCCCTGATTTGCCAACTTATCTTGATCAACACAATCACCAGTTTCTGGGTATCAAGACTTCAGTTGTAGGTGGTCTCTAAAAACTGTAGTCAGTGAACAAACAGGCCTGAGTGTTCATGCTCCTGTGTAGTTTCCTCCCACAAAAAACCTGGGCTGGCCTGAGACTTGCATTAACTAAGAAAAAGAGTGATGCTTTGGCAATTCTGGACCTAACTTCAGTGAAACTGTTAGCTTCCTTTCAATTCTGGAACGTTTACTCTGAAGATCTTCTGAATCACCATGTAAGAAATCCAGTTACCCTGCTAGAGAGACCACAGGGAAAGGCTACCAGAGGCCCTGAAACTATAGGAAGGAAGACAAAATTCCAATTGTATCAGGGCCCAAGACAGATCTCCAGATTTTTCCAGCCCTGACCATCATGTGCCTACTAAACAGTACCTCTATGAGGGACCCCAAGCAAGACCAGCAGAAAAATTGCCCAGGTAAGCCCAGTCAACCCCTAGAAGTGTGAGAGATAATAAAACAGCCATAGTTTTAAACTACTACACTTGTATAGTCAAATCTATCGCCTTTCCAGTAGTCATGTTCGGATATGAGAGTTGGACCATAAAGAAGGTTAAACACCAAAGAATTGATGCTTTTGAACTGTGGTGTTGGAAAAGACTCTTGAAAGCCCCTTTGACTGCAAGGAAATCAAACTAGTCAATCTTAAAGGAAATCAACCCCGTATATTCACTGGAAGGACTGATGCTGACGCTGAAGCTCCAATAGTTTGGCCATCTGATGTGAGGGCCAACTCACTGGAAAAGACTCTGATGCTGAAAAAGATTGAGAGGAGGAGGAGAAGGAGGCGGCAGAGGATGAGATGGACATGCCTGGCATGCTACAGTCCATGGGGTCCCAAAGAGTCAGACACAACTGAGCAACTAACACACAGGGTGATTCTGTTACACAGCAGTGGATAACTGAAATAAACCCCAGACATTCCTGACATAAGCTCTAAACATCCCCCTGAGAAAAGAGAGGCTAGGAACTGGCAATAATGAAGTCAATCAAGCCCACAGGTGAATGCTAACTGTTTTGTTTTGTTTTGAAGTTGTACTAGGTAACATTTAAAAATTGGGAGATCTCACATAAAAATCTAGATTTCTAGCTTCTGAGAAACCAGAATTATCAATCACAATGGACCTACATTCCCACGTGGTCATAACCAGCAGAAGCAGAGTGGCGGTTACCCTCTCTGCAAAGCACTCACTGTCCTGTCCCAAGCAACCAGCTTCACCAGCCCACCTCCCCTCAGTCACAGTGCCTGGTCTCTTGTCAGCTCACCTTTCAACCCAATGTTTAGCAGAGACTGGTACACAATTAGTCCTCAATACCTACTCGCTGAGCAATTGCACAAGGCATCAAATGCTCTTATCAGCCCCATATGACTGCCGAATCCTTATTATTACTACTTTAGGTATCCCTTCCCATCCAATCCTATCACCATGGTCTTCATGTCCTCTTTTAGATCATTAACCTCCAAAGGATCTCCTAGTCTCCATGTTGTACCTCCAATCCATTCCAGGCCATCCCTACTAATGATCACCCATTTAAAACACAGATTCAGGCATATTGTGGACTGTTCTCAAAAGTCTTCAGTGGATTTCTGGCTGTGATATTGTACTGGATGGTACCACTGGGGAAAACTGGGCAAGTACTCAGGATCTCTGGGTGTTATTTCTTAAAACCACACATTTTAGGAATCTACCACAATCTCAAAACATTTAATTTTTAAAATCTATGGACGTCTTAAACGTGCAGATTTGTTGACCCACAAAATCCACTTCTATCAAAATTAAATTTGTATGAATTTTCCAAGTGTCTGTGGTTGCTCCCCATCACCTAGAAAGCAAAGTCCAAACTCAGCCAGACTTCCAAGGCTCTTCTCAATTTTTCCATCATTGAAAACAGTCAGTCTCTGAAATCTTCAAACACACCCTGCACACCACGTCCATGTGCTCAGCCCGGGGCCATCCTCCACCATCCTGTAATCCCTCTGCATTCTCCTATTAAATACATGGGCTTCCAGTCCTCTCCTCCAACAGGCCTTCTTAAAGTCTCCCAGCAGTCTCCCAGTTTCCTTATCCTACTCCCCACTAGATACTACTTCCATTTTCAGTGTACCCAGCCATCCTTGTTGCAGGTGGTTTTTCTATACTTATGTGGTAGGGACCATAAAACTATCTCCTGTTCTCATCCCAAATTTCAGAGCATCTATCAGTTCAGAGAGGTTAAATTCTATTCTCAACATCACACGCATAGTGGTAGGCTTGAGAGGCCTTTTCCCAAAATCTCTGCACCTTCTTCCCTACCTCAGGGACAGAAAAGTTCTTTATTCTCAGAACCACTCTGAGCTAAAGCAGTCACTAGGAGAATTCTGCATATATTAGATGGGGAGACTCTCTTGAGTTAAACTGGAAGAGAATAGAGGACAAATATTTGCATCTTACGATACCCTGAATAACCTTACCTTCAGAAAGAGTGAACAAACATTTCCTCTCTCTAGTTTTAAACACAGAATAATTATATCCTTCACAGATACAAAAGTCATAGTAAAGGGGATGACATTTTCCATCACGCACTCCCTGCTTTTACATGCAATGCATATCAATAAGTGAATACCACACAGAATTTTCCTCATTGGCTCTAATCCCAAAGGGGTCCACTGAGAGAGAGCTTAAAGAATTAGGAAGATATGGAATAAATCTGGGAACAAAAGTCTTCCACAGGTTAAGAATTTTAATCAGATAAGGAAAAGGTATGTTTATTATGTTTCAAAGACAATTCAGAGTTATATGTGTTTGAAGGTAACAAACAAAAATATAGTTAAAGCTGAAACACACTTCATAATGTACATGTTAATAGGAAACGGTGAAAAAAAAAAAAAAAAAGGAAACGGTGGGCTTCCCTGCGTGTGTCTATGTACATATTTGACTAGGTATACTGTAGTTAAATAAAGCATCTCATCTTTCCTACCTGACCACTAAACTGTTTAGTCAAAAATAACCAGGATTTTTAAAATGATGACTCTATTGCAGACTCTAACGATGTCTGCAATTTAATACTGTACAGATGGGCAAGAAAGACAAGAAGCATCCAAACAAAATATAATTTCTGGCACTTGAACTTGCCCATAAACCACCAGGGGCTTCCCAGGTGGCTGAGTGGTAAAGAATCCGCCTGCCAATGCAGGAGATCCCAGTTTGATCCCCAGGTTGGGAAGATGCCCTGGAGGAGGAAATGGCAACCCACTCCAGTGTTATTGCCTGAACAATCCCATAGAGAGAGGAGCCTGGCGGGGTACAGTCCATAGGGTCACAAGAGTAGGACATAACTGAGCACTCTGGCATTCATTCTGAATGCCCAGAGGAGGAGCAGCCATCTTGCAGTCACAAGATGAAAAGCAACAGAAGAAAAGCCAAGATAGATCACTACAAGGATGGTTCTGACATCACGGAACCACTAAAAGAATGGCAGGGGTCACAGAGCCCTGGGTTTCTTGTATGGGAGACAAATGGATCCCCATCTGTTTAGGTGACTGCTAGCTGGCTATTGCATTTCATGCATGAAAATGTAAACGTGTCTGAAATACAGACTCTACCCCTAGGATCATGCCTGTCTCAGTGCTCTCTCGTATCAGCTATTCTATCTCATACCCCATGTATAAAAAAGAATATCCACTCTCCCCAAACTCTTTCTCTTCCAAGAGCTTCATCTCTGTAAACAACACTAGTGTTCTACCCACCTGCCCATGTGAGAAATCTAAAAGCCATCTTTTCCTCCTCACTCTCTCCACTTTATGTCCACCTGATCACCCAGGGCTGTGCTTCTTCATCCCCAGTGTGTCTCAGCTCCAACCATCTCTACAACCACCATGCTAGTCCAGGACTGCATAATTTCCAACATACACAGCTCCTCAGTGGTCTTCTTTGTCACCACCTTCTGCAATCCATTCTCTATGGACATGCCACAGAGCCTTTTCAGAAACACAAACAGGATCCTTTGGCTCCTATTTAAAACTTTTCCAAGCCTCCTCACTGGCCATTGAATAAAGACCACCCTCCTAATTACGGCTTAAAAGATCCTCCATTGACACTGAACTCAAATTAACTTTCTCTCCAGGTTGCATCCTTCAAACCAACCAACACTCTTAGCAGATATCCGCACACATCTAGAAGAAGTTCTCCCACATATTTCTAATTGAATAGCTTTACTCATCTTTCCACAATCTAGGAATTCTATTAGCACGTCCATACTTTGACTTGAGAGTACCTACAACCTAGGTACAATCATTTGCATTTCTCCCCACATCTGACTGCTCAGTGCAAGTTCTCACCTTCCATTGAAACACCAGGCACTCCCAGGTCAAACAGAAGACAACACCCTGTTTTTCTCAAATCCCATTTATAGTTCTGGATTACAAATGATGTTGTTGCTTCCGTACCTTTTTAGGTTTTATTTCTTTTTTAAAAAAGGAAGTTGAACTTAAAGATCTATTGCAAAACAACACAAAGGTGTAAATATGGATACTGGAGACACAGTGACCCAGATGACTAAAGTGGAAAATGTTACCAGCACTGGAAACAGTACTTAATGATTTCCGGTGACATGTGTTATACTGTATGATTATCACCCCTAAACGAGATTTAACAACAGAAATTCAAACAATGTCAAAACTTTATGAACACAATGCCAGTTAGGATATGAAATAGACACAGACTCGATTTAAACATGGTTTAAGAGATGACTTTTTTGTTTTTTTATTACGAAAATTTTAGTTCCTAACATTTCCTGTGAGTCATTTTCCATGAATATAAAACTGTCCACCTAACATTGACCCTGACTAACTTTGACCCCTTTGCTGACCCAGAAAATTGTAAATACACGATTACGAGGCTTTTACTGAGTATTTTTAATTTGCTGAAATAGCTCCATTTATATAAATGTATCAACAAGAGATCTCAACATCATTTTCCACATATTAATCACGTTGATTTCCATAGAGGGTTTGTGGAATTCATTTTAGAATAAACATTTTATATAAGACAGAAACATATTAGCCATAAAAAATTTTTAATGGAAACAATCAAGTGACAGTCATAACAATGATAACAAAAATCTTTGCTGTACCTCTTATTTACTGAGTATTTCCCATGGTCCTTTTCTCCTTTGCCTTTCACTTCTCTTCTTTTCACAGCTATTTGTAAGGCCTCCTCAGACAACCATTTTGTCTTTTTCTTTTTTCCAGAAAAACATCTAATTCTGCTTTATTGACTACGCCTAAGCCTTTGACTATGTTCAGTTCAGTCGCTCAGTCATGTCTGACTCTTTGCGACCCCATGAACCACAGCACGCCAGGCCTGCCTGTCCATCACCAACTCCCAGATTCCACCCAAACCCATGTCCATTGAGTCAGTGATGCCATCCAACCATCTCATCCTCTGTTGTCCCCTTCTCCTCCTGCCCTCAATCTTTCCCAGCATCAGGGTCTTTTCAAACGAGTCAGCTCTTCACATCAGGTGACCAAAGTATTGGAGTTTCAGCTTCAACATCAGTCCTTCCAATGAACACCCAGGACTAATCTCCTTTAGGATGGACTGGTTGGATCTCCTTGCAGTCCAAGGGACTCTCAAGAATGACTTGTAGATCACAACAAACTTTGGAAAATTCTTAAAGAGATGGGAATACCATACCACTTGACCTGCCTCCTGAGAAATCTGTATGCAGGGCAGGAAGCAACAGTTAGAACCAGACATGAAACAACAGATTGGTTCCTAATCGGGAAAGGAGTACGTCAAGGCTGTATATTGTCACCCTGCTTATTTAACTTATACGTAGAGTACATCATGAGAAATGCTGGGCTGGAGGAAGCACAAGCTGGAATCAAGATTGCCAGGAGAAATATCAATAACCTCAGATATGCAGATGACACCACCCTTATGGCAGAAAGAGAATAAGAACTAAAGAGACTTTTGATAAAAGTGAAAGAGGAGAGTGAAAAAGTTGACTTAAACTCAACACTCAGAAAACTAAGATTATGGCATCTGGTCCCGTCACTTCATGGCAAATAGATGGGGAAACAATGGAAACAGTGAGAGACTTTATATTTGAGGGGCTCCAAAATCACTAAAGATGGTGACTGCAGACATGAAATTAAAAGACATTTACTCCTTGGAAGAAAAGTTATCACCAACCTAGACAACATATTAAAAAGCTGAGACATTACATTGCCAACAAAGGTCTGTCTTGTCAAAGCTTTGGTTTTTCCAGTAGTCATGTATTGATGCGAGAGTTGGACCATAAAGAAAGCTAAGCACTAAAGAACTGATGCTTTTGAACTGTGGTATTGGAAGAGACTCTTGAGAGTCCCTTGGACTGCAAGGAGATCCAACCAATCAATCCTAAAGATCAGTCCTGAATATTCACTACAAGGACTGATGTTGAAGCTCGAAATGCCGATACTTCAGCCACTTGATGAGAAGAACTGACTCATTTGAGAAGACCCTGATGCTGGGAAAGATTGAAAGCGGGAGGAGAAGGGGAGAACAGAGGATGAGATGGTTGGATGGCATCACCAACTCAATAGACATGAGTTTGAGTAAACTCCGGGAATTGGTGATGGACAGAGAGGCCTGGCATGCTGCAGTCCGTGGGGTCACAAAGAATCGGACGCAACTGACCGACTGAACTGAACTGAACTCCCATGGTCCAGGCCCTATGCTAAGCTCTACGCATATACATTATCTCACTGATCTCTAACAAAACTTGGCACCGCAATTAGAATCATCCCCATATTACAAAAAAAGAGGAAACAGAGGCTCAGAGAAGTTAGTAATTTATTCATAATCGCATATCTGGTACACGATGGAATCTTACTTAACGACCCCAGACCATCCGTCAGCAGAAGCCAGATTTCTTGATCACAAATGCAAACATCCACATAGCATTTATCGTGTACCAGGAGCTGACAAACAGTTCATCTTCACAACAACCCGAGATAGCAGGTATTATTATATTCTCATTCTTTGTATGAGGAAACTCTGGCATGGAAAGGTCAAGTTATTAGGTCAAAATGGTCCAGAGGATAAGCTGTAGAGATTCAGGATTCACATCCAGGCCAGGACCTCCAGGATATAAACCTTTAAACCATCACCAAGTCCGCTGTATTATCCCCCAAGTAATGACATCTCCAGGGCATTTATCTCGTGCTAGGCATTGTGAAACTTTCCATATATGATCTCATGAAATCCTCAAATAATTCTGAAGTAAGTGGTATTTTTATCCCCACTTTTCAGATGGAGGTTCTGTGGCCCAGATAAGTTAAGTCAGACGTCCAGGGTCATTGAGCCAAGTGCCTCATTGGAGGATACAGAGGGCAACGGCTGGGTTTCGCTCCCCACCTTCCCGGTTCCTTTCCTGAGGCATGAGTGGCTGGGAAACAGTCTGCATCAGACTTTCCGCCTCTGTAAAACTATTCAGTTCATATAGTCTAGGGTGTGACTATTCATAGGTACCTTTGAGCTAATCTACTAGGAGCCTGTGTAACCACGGTGCATACTTCAGAACAATGCATGCTTTCTCTATAAATTAAACACACCAACCTAGCTTGGGAAAAGACGATCTTTTCGATATGAACACTAGGAATAATTTGGTTTTAAAAACAGAGAAAGTCTACTGTTGTTGCCTTTTTTTTTTTTTTTTTTTTTTTACACAGTATTAAACTTTACTCCTCCTTCTACAGAGAGTACCTCTTGGTGTTCCAGTCCTATCCACTTAAAAGTTCCATCATTTAAACCCAAACAAATCTCTCCAAAAATACATTATGAATCTTATTAAGAAAAAGCAATTGTTTAATTATTCATTTTTAATTAAAAAGAAAGGAGCAGTATTTAAAAAAAAAATTAAACCTCATTTCTGGAAACAGAATTAAGTAATAAAAAATGCAACTACAACAAAATAAACTGATAAATCATGGCCTAACATGTCAGGCCCACACCAATTAAAGAGAGCTGCTTTGTGTGTGTCACTGGGTTTTCAGTTTTTGCAGAGACAACTTTAATAAAATTCCACAAGGCCACAGAGTCATCTGGAGACAAAAATCACATCCTCAGCATCCTCAATAATATACAAAGTCAATAACAGTTGTTACCCTTAGCCAGGATAGGCACAGACATTTAATATGAATAGACAAGAGAAAATGCAGAGTCTGCCTTTTAATCACTCTTTCATTTATGGACTCATTTAATCAACAAATATTTATACAATGTCTATTCATGGGCTAATCTCTGGGAGCACAATGATGAACAAAACAGCCACACTCGCTGACTTCATGGAGTGGGAAGACAAGACATTGAAGACATGGATGAATATAGTATCATTATGTAAGTAATTGAGTATGTAAGTAACTAGTATGAAGGAAAAAACCAGGAAGCCATAAAAGAATAACACAGCAAGCTAATTCAGATGAGGGGGCAAGGAGGTGGCTCAGGAAGCAACCTTTAAACTGAGACTGAACAGTGGAGTAGACAGTAGGCAAAAGAGTGCTCAGAAAGCATTCAAGATGGCAGAAAGAATGTGTGCAAAGACATAAGGTAGAAAAGATGAAAAGGAAGCAGTGCCGTGGGAGTCAAGACCTCCTGGCTCTAGTTCCAGCTCAGCCACTAACCTGGCAAAGTCGTTTCACCGTTCTGGGCCTCAGTCGCTCCAACAGCGGTCACTGGCACAGTCAGCGGCCTCCTAAGCACCACCACAGGGACAGCTTAGGTGCCAAAGAGATGGCCTCATTCTTCTCAGAGTCCTGGCACTGGTAACTATGCTAACTCCAGCAACCCACTCCCAAAAACGCACAAGGAGACTCAATGGAAGGACCCCTCTGGCCAAGCAGCAGCCCGGCTACCTCCTGGGAAGCTGTGTCCAGAATCCTCAACCTGAAAACTTACAATATCCCTAGACTGTCCTAGACAAGGCCAGTTAATAGAAGACGAGGAATACATTGTGTCAGTGGGTAAAAATGCCTGGGGCTCCAAATGACTCTTGACAAAGAGTTCAAATGGGAGGCCTGAGATAAGCCAAGGCTGGGGCAATACTTCCCCACAAGGGAGACAGAGCAACTGACCAGCCATGCACCTCGCAGGGGCACCTGTCTACGCGGGATGCTAAAACATCAAAAGAAGTGGAAGAGATATTCTGGTGTAAAGGAGGAGGTTGAGATGCCCCAAGGACATTCTCCAGTCATAAAAGATGGTTCCTACACTGCCTCCTAAAGGGGGTTAATTGTAAGACCTTGAAACTCTAAACAGTGTGATGCAAGTTTAGGGCAGAGCCAAGTTGCTTGGGACTGTAGAAGAGCGGCTGCCGGCCTCTGGCACCTCCCACCTTGCACAGCACAAAGTCTAACTGGATTGTGCAAACTGAAAGAATACTAGTGTGAACGTTCACCTGGTAAGTCTGCAGAGGACTCCCACGGGCCTCAGGCTGACCATGACTTCCTGCCCTCTTCCATGAACACCGCCTTGCGCGGTACTTTCTTAACCAGACCTGTCTCCTCCTCCTCAACTCGGTGAGGGCAGAAACTGTCTCCTGTTAATCACTCTACCTCAATCGATAGGTCACTGTAACAGTGACGTATTAATAAATCAGCTCAAATGCTGTGTAACCAAAAACTAGTATTAAGGCTATATGATAAAGCATTATAACCTGTGTTAATTCAGGCTAAGAAGTCTGCAAGCCATCTTTATCATCAATAAATAAAACTACTTCATAGTTTGCAAGGTTTTCAGTGTGAGATGTTTATAGAAAAATTACAAACAATTGAATAAAGTGTAGCGTGAGACTTCATATGTCTGAGGTCCTGCTCTGCATTTACACAGAAATGTAATCAGCCACAAATAGGAAATACTCAAACACATTAAGATGATGGGGAGGGGGAGAAAATCGATGAATGCATCAAACCACCCTGGAAGGTTATTTGCAATTATCTACTCTACCAGGCTTGTTTGCATAAGGAGGGGGGAAAAAATTTGAAGCTCAGAGTGCTGAACAAAAATGCCCCTACCTGGTGACAAAACCATGACTTAAATGATCTCTGAGTTCTTAGATCATTGTTTTCCCTAGCACACTGGGCTGCCACTTGAATTAAATCATATCATGTTACTCCTCTAGCCAGAAATCGGCAAAGGCTCTCCATTTTTCATGAGTAAGTGGCAAAGTGTGTACAAACATCTACAGAGTCTTCCTCCATTTGGATCCCACTTCTTCTAGTGCCATTTCTACCACCTACCCCTTTGCTCAGCCAGTCTCAGCCAAGATGACAGTCATGCTGTCCTTGAATCAGGCACCCTCTTGCCCAGGGCCTATGTCCTAATCCTTCCCTCTGTCTGCTGAGCTTTCCCCCCAGATACTGGCATGATTCACTCTCTCATCTCCTTCAGATCTTTCCTCCAATGCCATTTCTCAGTGAGGCCTTTCCTTGCCCACACAATGCTAAATTACAAATCACCCCAAACCCACCCATTCTATATCTTCTCTATAGCATGCATTGCCATTTAACATTTGTCCTTTACTTACTTATGTATTTGTTTCTACAGCTCTCCCTTCCCTGACATGTAAGTTCCTTGAATACAAGGATTTTCAACAATTTGGCTCACTGCTCTGTTCTTCAAACTTAGATGAGTGCCTGGCACACAGTAAAAACCTCATAAACATATGTTGAATAACTGGTTATATGGATTAATGGATGGAGTTCAAAAGAAGCTCAAATTCAGAGAATTCAAGAGCTGTGAAATGCCTCACGGGGTCTGGCAGCCCCTGGGCAACAGCCTGTGGCCTGGGTGTCATCTACCATCACTATGTGCCCACTCCAGAACTGGCATCCGCTGATACTGTGGGTGAAGGACGGTAAACGAATGAAGTGACATGAAGACTTGTCAAAGCAAGTCCCTGTGAGGCTGCACGACTCCTGGTTAGAAAGGCAACTAACAAGCCAGAATTTTTATCAGCAACAAGACGTTCTTACATGGACAGATGCTGAAATCACCTCTGAATTGCTTCCCTGTGCCCCTCAGCTTAAGTAGAAGAGGATGGTTTGCTCAGATTGGACATCCCAAAAAAGAGACCAGATTTCAAAAACTTTCTGGCGTGAACCAACATTTGCCATGAAGCCTGAATGGCTGGCACAGCTGAACCTCCATGTATCATTCTAAATATAAACCATCAAGCTTCAATTATAACTTAATGACAGATATATAAAGGAAGATACTAAGAACAGCCAAAAACAAGGCAATAGGAATCAAGGCAAGATATTAAAACTGCATAGTATTTGGCCCACTCATCAAGAAAGGAACAACAATGACAACATTCAGACAGACCCAAGCGAACATAAGCAGTTTATGGTCTTTCATGTTTAAGAATCCAATGAAGATTTGTATCCAGGCTGTATTTTACCCACTAGAACCTGAAATAGCAAAAACATCCACCAAGAACTATCTGTCTGAACTTGAAAGACACAGGCTAACGCTAATTCACAAACATGAAATCCCAGGGATCACTGAACACCTTGCTAATTTCTAGAGAGCCCAACAAATAGATAAACTGAAAACTAAAGTGTTCCATCCCCAGTCTCAGTGGGCCCTCCTGTGTGCTGGACAAGCTACCCAATCCAATGCTCTTCATGATATGCCTTTTTACGATCTGTTTACCAATGTGAATCCCCTGTTATGCTTTAATTAATTTCCTGGAGAATCAGGGGTGATCTCTATAATCACCAAATGCGGGACAGCCATTTTTTAATAGCATTAATTTCATACAGAATCATTTCAGAGAAAGAAAAAAAAAAAAAAAAGGCAAAATTGTGAGAAAAGAACTGTTGAAAAAGATTCTAGCATTTACTGAAATGGTAACTCTTACTTTCCAGTTCCCCATATTTCCACAGTTAAATCTAAGATGGGGATAGCTCTTCTCTTAAAACCACAAAGGCTGAAGCAGGTGTGTGTTTATTACATGCCATCTGTATACACCTCCCCACTTGCCAATGGTGCACTGTTGGAGAACCATTTGGGACCATTCAAAACCATTAAGGCTATTAACTGTGACTATGGCCAAGTCTAGTAAACAAATGTCATCCCAACAGGAAATGAGTTAAGCTGGCCTTCAAAGTCACATAAGCAAATATTCCCGCAAGTCAGAGGGCCTCACACAAAGCTTCTCATTGAATTCTTCTGCTGTTGGTTTTGCCCAATTGAAACCAGAGATATCGCTGGAAATGTTCATGTCAGGAAAAACCCACATTTAACTGCAGTGACTTGCAGTGCGTTTGAAGTGACTCACAAGAGTCGCTAAGCGCTGCCCGGGTCTCTCAGGCCACCTCACTCATAGCAACAGCAGGTGCACAAAAAAATATTTAGGAAACCCGCATGGAATGTGTCTAGCTCCTCCTACATGAAGTCAAGTTCCTGATCTGGAAATTCTAGACCATAAACAGCCTCACAAAAGAGAAGAAGTCACAGCCAGTGGCGATGCTAGGTATATTTTTGTCAGGTCTAAGTAACACATTCTTTTCAAAATGCGGCTGCCTTCATGCTAATACTACATCTAGAACACTTCATTTCCCCAATGAAATCACTCTCATCTTTGAAAAGTTCTCTCCAGTATGACCCTCCAAGAAGCCCTTCTTAATAGAGTAGCATCCATTCCTACTCCATTTGCTTTTCAGATTTAATCACGGCTTAGACTCACCCATCTGAGATCTGGCTTTATTTATTCTGTCTTGTGTCATAATGGCTACTGCCCCACTTAACACTAAGGATCTGGGGGAACAGAACTTTTCAATTCCTCTCTACCCCTATGCAGTTGCTTTACATCCAAGAGATACTATAAATAAATGCTGGTTGAATGGAAGGTATCTTAGTCTTGGATTTAATTTTCTCAACATCTCCAACTAGTCTAATAGCTTAAGAACCAAACCTACTTAAAAATTAACTTCAGTTTTAAGTATAATGAAATCAATCTAAGTTATTAACCTAACCACTCCATGTGTTTATTTTCCTATTCTGGAAAAGCAGGCCAGCCATTGGGTACGATCATCCCTAGATAGGCAACTCTAAGACTAATGAGGTAATTTCCTTCAATGATGAGCTCTTCAGGATTCTCTGGAATTCACACCTCCCCATTAGTGTGTCATGATTAAGACCCAGTTCCCTCTGGGGAGAAATGACACAAGAGCACTTCAGAATTTTCAAGCAACTCCTCACTACATACTACTCAGGAGTCACCATAATCTCAATGTGATGGTCCCACTACTTTAAAAGAATTAGGAGGAGACAGTTTACTACAGACAGGAAATGTCCCATCAAATTTGCATAACTAGTTCTAAACTCATGTTCCACGTGAGTAAACTCACTATGTTTGCTTAAGCATTCATATACTTTTCAGTGAGTTAAAATAAAAAAAAAGGATGACAGCGTAAAAGGGGTATTACCCCAAAACAAGGGTTGCAAGATCTCACAAATAAAAATATAGAATGCTCAGTTAAATGTAAATTTAGTGATCAAAGAATAATTTTTTAGTATAAGCATCCCATGAAATATTGGGGGAAAGTTTATACTAAAAATTATTCTTTGTGCAAAATTCAAATTTACCTGGACATCCAGTATTTTATCTGGCAATCCTACTCCAAACTCAGAAACTGTATTTTTTTTAATTTAAAAAAAAAAAAAAGAGAGAGAGAAGAAATCACAGAGCAATGAATGTGTTTGGTGATGGCTTAATTTTCAGAAAGAATACAGTTAGTCACCAAATAGCATTACGGAACGTTTCAGAACGCTCGAGGTAATGATGCAGGAAAAATAACAAGTTATACTGAGTACTATGTGCTGGGTACTATGCCAAATCCTTATCTCATTTAATTCTTACTCCATCCTCAACAGGTAGTAACTATTACTATTATTACTATTAATGAAAGCAAGATACAAGGTAAACGAGTTGCCCAGTGTCACAGACTAGTAGACATAGAGTCAAATACAGACAGGTTTAATGAAAGGTCTTACCTGCTTAATAGCTGCCACATTTTACAGGTGAAGAAACCAAGAATCTTAGCATTTTGCCCAAACTCACATAGCTGCTCGTCAGTGTGGCTGGGATTTGAAGCTCGCAGGGTCTGTATTCAGTCTTAGTCCTAACAAAACACGACCTCTCCAAGTCATGCAAAATGGAGAAAATCCCTTTGCCACTTAAAACCAGTTGCAATTACCACTGTCATGTCAGAATGCTTCATCTTCAAAGAACAGTGAGTGCTTAAACCCAGAATGGCCTCCTCGGAATTCTTATCAGACCCATCCAGCTGAATTTTGACTCCTTATAATCTTAAACGTTATCCTGAGTTAGATGGAGAATGTGGAGAAAAGTTCTAATTGGAGAAGAATTTGTTGTTACTGTCATTTCTGTACCAAAACATCTCTTTTAAAGAAGCCACTTATCTGATGTCAACTAGTCTTGCTGCCTAGAGGCAAATTCTTCCTCCTGTACATGAATCCTAAACACAGGCTATAACCTGGAACACAGACATGAAGCAGCCACCAGAGCCAGCTTCAAGATCCAGTTATGTGTGGAAAGATCACAAGAGCGAAGACTTTTCAGCTTGGATCTGGAACTAAACAAAAAGGATTACTGCATGTAAAACATCAGAGTTCAGAAAATATCAGAACGTATCCAGAACTTTACCTGTAGTAGACTTACTATGGGAACTCTCATATGCCTTATTTGAAGTGTTTGTCTACCTCTGGAATGAAGACAGATGTCTTTAATCAGAGAGAGAGAGGGAGTGTGTGAGTGTGAGTGTGAGTGTGTGTGTGTGTGTAAGCATGTGCAATACTAGGTATATATAATACAATGTTTATCTAACTTTACCCTCCAAAGTTCCTACAGGGAACAGAAAACATGTTGATCAGAATATGAGTTGGCTGCAAGAAAAGGAGAGGGTGTCTATGGAAAGAACTGACACACAGAATTTTTCTCACTTAACTTATAAATACATAATAATCTATAACCATCCGAACACTAGACTGTGTCTTCCGTAAGAATATCGACTTTTTGAGGGCAGACACCATGTCTGCTTTATCCACTATTGTGTTTCCCAGGTGTATGGTACAAAACAGGCATCCAGTGATGTGATGGATAAATGAATGAATGAGCAGTCACTGTTGCCACCAGTAAACAGTGTACACACAAATCTTACTTTTGCCCTCATTGCCCTTAAAATCTGTGACCAAGGTATGTATCCTCTCACAATCATGACCTCCCTTCAGAGCTAAATGGTGCGTGTGCATCATCATTTCTCACAAAGGCTATTAAGCTGGAACCATCCTAACTGGCCTCCGTGACACCAGACCTTGGCCACCCTCCAGCCTACTCTTCAGCTGGCAGCCACAGTGCTCTCCGTCTGCTTAAATCCAGCCATACTCCCTACGGCTCCAGCCACACTCAGAAGTTTACGACGTCCGAAAGGCAAAATGCTGGACTGTATTTCCAAGCGTCCTGTCTAGAAGGCTCTCCTCTCATTTGCTTGGCCGTCGTCTTTCGATAATGAACTCAAACTTCCTTTCTTCTATGAGATTTCACTCTTCCCCTCTCCCCTCAGAGGAACTGATCCCTCCATCTTTTGTCCCTAAAGCTATAATTACAGACCTAACATCACATTCACCTTGGTGAGATACAAGAAGGCAGAGCCCCTGTCTTATGGACTGGCCATTTTAACCCTAGCACGGTGCCTGGAAGGCAGTTGGTACTGAACAAACCCTTCCTCAAGGGATAAATGGGTTGTGGAAAACAAAACTGGAAAACTCTGTTAAGCTAATCATTTCTTGACCTCTTATTCCACTGGAGGAATATTGTCCAGACTCATTCATTAAGTTCTATATTTATCTGCTAAATCTACCAGAACAATTATTGAAAGGAGGGACAATGGTGTGTGTCACTGTTGTTTTCATTGTTTAAGTGAACACCTGCTGACCAAGAAACTTCATAGAATGTTGCCTACTTGTACTCGGGATTGAGGTATCAAAAACAAATCAAAGAACCCCAAATCAAGGAGCCATAGTAAGGGACCTCAGACAGAAGATACTTCTGAGAGAGCAAATAAGTTTTGCCTCTAGTGTCCACGGTGAGACATGGAAGCCTAGAGCAATGAATTCAGAAGGGCCCAAGGCTCCTTCTAGGTTCATGGAACAAAGAGAGGTGACTATAAGTAACATCTACTGAGGTGCAGTTGGGGGAAGGAATCAACAGAGCACCACACAGCCACCATTGTCCAGTCCTTCCCCTTGATTAAACATAAGAGGAGATTCTGTGTGTGTGTGTGTGTGTGTATGTGTATGTGTGTGTGTGTGTGTGTGTGTGTGTGTGTAGTCACTCTGTTGTGTCTGATTCTTTGCAAACCCCATGGACTACAGCCCACCAGGTCCCTCTGTCCATGGGATTTCCCAGGCAAGAATACTGGAGTGGGTTGCCATTTCCTACTCCAGGAAATTTGACTCAGGGATCAAACCCACGTCTCTTGTGTCTCCTGCCCCAGCAGGCAGAATATTTGCCACGGCTCCTCATGAATGGCTAGCTGAGGGTCACGTGATTAATGAATGGCACAGCTGGGACTGGAACCAGGCCTCCCAATACGGGCACTCAGTCAACGTTTATTGAGTGACTGTTAGGTTCTGCATGGTGCCATCTGCTGAGATAAAATGATGAACAAAAATATTCACAGTCATCAACCTAGTGAAATTCAGTTTCCTCGACGCCTAATCTGTGACTCCTCCTACCACCTCATGTTTTCAACTTCCACCTCCCCACTAGAAAACTTCCATTATATGTAGTGACACTGCCCTGATAATACAAAAACTCTTTTTAAAAACAATACCTAACTCCAGGTACTTTCCTGGCAGTCCAGTGTTCCACACTTTCAACGCAGGAGGTGCAGGTTCGATCCCTGGTTGGGGAATTAAGATCCCACATGCTGTGCACCAAAAAAAAAAAAACCTAATTCCAAATATTTCACCCATATTATAACTATTCTTTCTCTTTATTCTATTTATCCAAACTTTTAAAAACTCATATTTAAGCAAAAACCCCACAGTGATATTTGAAATATTTTTCAGATAGCTATATCATTCCCAAATCTTATCATCAAAGAACTTATCACAATGTTAGAAGGAAGTGTTAGTTAAGCTTACAGAGACCCTATAATTCATGTTTTCCAGAGGTTAAACAATTATCTTAATGCTCAGGAACTCAAACCAGTGCATAATAGTTCTTACAGTAAGGAAGTTCTATTTTTAAACCTAATCCAAATCTTACCACTAAAAGTTAAACTAAATCCACTGTATCATCAAAGACAACAAAAAAAAACAGTCACCATCTTACATCAGATAGTGGAGTAAATGTGCTTTGGGTCTGCAATTTCTCAGTTTAATCTTTTTCTCTTTAAAAATGAGAAAAAATAATTAGTGGGAAAGTTAAGCAGGAAAAATGACTGCTCTGAAATCTTAAATAATTCAGCCAAAAAAATTTTTTTTTCTTCAAAGAAAGTAATTGACCCAAAAAGAAGTATTATCTACCTATAATTTTCACTAAGGAGTTTCCATTTTGACTATGAAGGGAACATATGATTTTTCAAATTCATGGTTTGCAAAATCCCAAGACTCCAAGGAACACATATTTCCATAGAGTAAAAAGACACATTTGGGTCTTATTATGAAAAGGACATCAGAAATCAAAACTAATACTATGAACAAACAAATCTTAGCTAAAACTCATTGAAATAATCCAAATGGTTTCCATTCCAGGGAAAATAGTAAGTCAGCAGTTTGCATACGGCTGCCTTTTCTAAATACACAAAATAAGCAAAAACACCACCAGAGGAAAGTGCAAATGCTGAACCCTTTCTATTTCTGTTTCCATGGACTGCAATTCGATCAATATTGCCACCTGCAGAGCTCCAGCACCATTTACGCACACATCCAGGTGGCCTCCAAAGTCCCGCCCCAAAGATTCTTGGACAAGGTTCAGGGAGCCCTCAATCAAGCCACAGAGTGACAAGACATTCTGGACTCCTGGCTCCAAATGCTAGAACAGGTACTGCAAAGCCAGAAAAATTCATCTTTGAAGGTACTGAGCAACCAAGAACTCTCACCAAGAACATTCAGATTCTAAATAAGAAAACAATGGGGACAGAGGCAGGCATTCCTTAAAGAACAAAAGACTCTGGAGGAAAAAAAAAAATCAATGAATCACAACCCTTCACCTAGTACCATTAACAGTCTGTAGCTGGCGAAGGACTGTTGAGTAAAAATATTCTATATAAGGAAACTTAAGGGAAGTATTCAAAACCTTTTACCCAGGATAGAAGACAACTCACTGTGCAAAATCCTAAGTGGGGAAAGTCTATCTGAGATTAAGAAAGAGTACATTAGGTAGGGAGCATCCTAAAATCAAACTATTTTTGAAAAATAACATTAACAGAAAAGTGCTGTTTTAACACCAAGACAGAGAACTTACTTCCAAATCCCCATCCTCCTACAGAATTTGAAAGGACAATAATTAGTCAAGAAAATAGCAAAATGAGGAAGTGGTATTCGCTTACAATTTCTGTTAATCCCCACCAGCTGTAATTTAAGAAATTCAGTGACATCAGCATTTATAATGGATCCAGCAAGAATGACAGAACTGCGGATGGGGAATCATATGAGAAGGGGGAAAAGAAACTTGGGGGCAACTGGAAAACACATCTGAAGATGTGGAAAATTAATTC
>NW_011495035.1:833439-838013 GCF_000754665.1 Bison bison bison | reverse complement strand
GCAGTGAATCACTTCAACAGCTTCAAACACCATCACTGCCAAAAATAACAGAAAAAGTGGAAAAGGAAGAATAAGCATTCCAAATCTAATCAAACGATCCAGTAGAATATCTGGGAAAAAAAGTCACTGAAACAAGTAAAGTAAACATTTCTGGAAACAAACAGAAAGCAATTTAACTATTCATGAGTGACAAGAACCAAAGATTCAACATTACGCAAAGAGTATCACTTTTCAAAAAACATTCATGAACGACATGAACTTGTAAAAACTAAGTCACTTTGGTTATTATTTACATTACCTTCTTTGAAGACTGACAAAGAGTCAATTCCATGGTGGCCTTTTCCCCAGAGAGAAAAAACAGCTTCTGAGAAAATCATCCCAGTATTTTCACAGTGTCCCATCTGAGTTCACAGATGGACCCGGAACAGGTTTGAACTCCCCACACAAATGCCAACCAAGAGGTTTTACTGAAGCCAGAGTCAGAGGGAGAAGAAAACCACACCAAACTCAACTGACGGAACAACCTACAGAAGAGTTGAAAACACTCACCAGGGCTGCCTCAGCCCTTTGGCTGAACATTGAGCCTGCTGAACTGTCACAAAAAGGAGATGATTACGGAGATGTGACTGTAGCTGCTTGGCCACAGGCTTACATGCACCCTCTCTCAACACTAAGAAGATTAAATGAGAGATGAAGTGATAATTAATAGGATCATTGGCAGCAGGAGCCAACTTCTTAAACAAACCAGTAATTGCTGCCTACTTAAAATGACAGGGAATCCAGCCAGCAAGGAGGGAGGTGCTAACAATGGGAATCATAAAAGGTAAAAAAAGACTTTACATCAACAGGTTGCTTGGCTCTCATTCAAATCAACCTCCTTATCTACACATTCAATTAATAATGATAGCAAATAAATCGAGAATCACATATATGAGGACTAGAGATCAATAATCCTTCCAGAAATATTACCACAGATGTGAGATTTTCCTTCCACACACTCTCCAACACTCAAAATATCATATATTGATCTTGAAGACAATTATCGACTTGTAAATGATATCACACTGGAGATGAACATTTTTCCCATAAGTGCTATAGTTGACTCAGACACCCTTTGAGGATAGCCAGTCTGTTGAGAAACTTTTAACAGCAGCCACAGACATAATTTATGCTCTCTGTTCTGAAACTAAAACAAGGTCTTGGATGAATGACTGAACATTTCTGGCAAGGCAAAGGACAGGTAGCACACAGTATCTCCAATTTAAACCACTCGATCCCAAATAAGAGAGTGCCGATAACCAAACACTCAACTAAACAATTTTCCCTGTTTAGTTCAGAGAAGACCAGCACCCATTCAACACTCTCTAGCAAGAAACAGACAAATACAACTCTAACATCTTCTGATGCCTAAAGACATGAAGAGACAAGGATTCCATCTTCTGCCATGGAGAGATGTCTACAGAGATAAACCAGGGCAGCAGGCACATAGTTTCATAATGACTAATGTTGACCAAAACTCTTCATAAAATCAACTCAACATGGAAAGACCTACCTAGCTTATTTGCTCAGGAAAACCCTGGCTCTCTGATGGTGTTGCAATGGATGACCTGACACTCTCCAGAAAACAGATCATTGCAAGAATAAGGGCTTGCTGTTAAGATGCAGCCCAGATGGAAATCTCCAACACTTCTTATGGCAGTTAAAGATGCATGTGAGGTACTAAATCAGGAGCAGAAGTGCTGAAAACTCAAATGGTTTTCATTTTTCTTAGTATACATGAGAATTAAGTGCGTTTTCCTTTTATTATTGGCCTTTCTCCTCTCCCACTAATAAAAAGTAAAAATACCATTACATTTATTCTGAGAATCTCTAACCCATTGCTGCTGGAACCCACTGTGTATATGGTTCATCGTTAAAGCCATCAATTAGAATTTTTATAACTTCTTCCTCTCTATTAGATCATTATATCCTTTTATTGAAAATATTTAACTTAATACTTTGCAATGACTAATATTCTTAACACCCACATGTCAAGGCAGAAGTTATGTTCATTACACAATATTATGATGTTTCAAGACCTTTGGCATTCAAAGATAAACAGTCCAGAACGTAATAGACTGACTACAACTTCACAAAGACATACACGAAAAGCAATTAACAAGTCAAGTTAGAGGGGGAAAAGAGAGAGAGAGAGACAAATAGAAAATACCAAGATGTTAGGAACTACATATGTTCAGTGGGAGACCACAAGGATGGGCATGTAGATAAGACTTTTTGCTGTCACCAACTAAGGTCATTCAAAGAAGATCTTTACTGGGGAATGATGAAAATTTACAACTTACACACCACACCCCTGTGAATGATTACGTATACACCATCCCATCTTTTGCTACCTTTCTTGAAGCCTTCACAGCCTACCTCTTTTCAATCATCAGAAACAGCTTTGAAAACAAAGGACAAGGCAGCCAAGCATTCAGTGAGCACCTTTAATAGATACATCTATTTATCTTGGATTAAGATGTTCAACCACACCCAGAGTCTCTCTTTACTTCATCAGACACCTAGTCCTGTTTCTCTTCCAAAGTCAACATGAGTTGTTGCCCCAGATCTCTTCCTATTCAGCCCTCCATTCCATGCCTCAATATACACAGTAACCACTGCAGCAGGGTGAGCAGAGCTGACCTATTGGAAAAGACACTGATGTTGGGAAAGACTGACGGCAGGAGGAGACGGGGACAGCAGACAGTTGGATGGCATCACCAGTTCCATGGACATGAGTTTGAGCAAACTCTGGGAGATAGTGAAGGATAGGGAAACCTGGTGTGCTGCAGTCTGTAGGGTTGCAAAGAGTCAGGCAGGACTTAGCCACTGAACAGCTACTACTGTAGCAGGGCAGATAAGAGGGGAAGCTTTGAAGTCAAACAATCCTCTAGTTTAAGTCTTGGTTCTGCCCTTATTTGAATGACTTCAGGCAAGTGACTTACAATGGCCAAGCCTAAATTTATCTATAAAATGGGATCCTACCTACCTCACGGGGCTTCCCTGGTGGCTTAGACGGTAAAGAATCTGCCTGCAATGCAGGAGACCTGGGTTTGATCCCTGGGTTGGGAAGATCCCCTGGAGAAGGGAATGGCAACTCACTCCAATATTCTTGCCTGGAGAACGCCATGGACAGAGGAGCCTGGTAGACTACAGTCCATAGGGTCACAAAGAGTGAGACACGACTGAGCAAGTAAACACACATACACTTACCTCACAGAATTAAATTATACAAAGCATTTGAAATGGAGCTAGTAGATGTCTCAATAAACTTGTAAGTAAACTAGATCTGAGCTATTCATTACTGCTAGTTTGGCTTCTTACTTTTCTAATACGTGCAAAATACAAAAAAAATAAAAAATTACATAGGTAACTTCCTTATTCCAGGACTAAGACAAAGAGACAAAGGGACACACACACAAACAAACTATTAATAAGGAAGCCATTCTTTTTATAATACACAAGGATACATTATAAAAGTGTAAAAGGTACAGGTGGAACGCAGAAAAAGACGGCAACGTTCAATACTTAACTCCACTGTTCTATAATTTTCATTATTTAACCCCAGTGGGCTTCAGTCTCCAAAATGCAGATGAGATTAAAGCACTAACACAAGACACAGCCTGTAGTAAGGACTTTGAAAATGCGAGGTGCTTCTGCTATTATTGTTTTTGTTTGTGTTTCTTTGTTGTTATTAAACTGTATGATCTATCTGCTGTGCCACTCGAAACTACTGGACCTACTGAAAACAATTCTTTTCTTCCCCCCTTCTTAAAAGAATTCCAAGCATTCTCAACAAGCACTCAATTAACGTTTACAATAATGACTGTGCTTATAATTAAAATATGCTAATTTTCAATACACTGGGAAGTCAAAGCATCACCTTTATCTTCTAGGCCATGACTAAACTGAGCTTGGTTACTTCAAAAACTGCCTGCAGAATTTCTAAGCCATCTTATCGCCTTCTGCGGGATTCTGCAGCGGCGGTCGCCACCATTGTTCTGTACTCTTTTCCCTGGTCTATATTCTCACTCTTCATCTTCTAAAGAACAACAGAAATTATATCAAAATAAAGAGTTACATATCTGAACAGCCCCACCCAACTTTAAAGATCTGGAAGTGATAAACCATTTTTATTGTAAATAAACTCATAAAAAGAGAAGATTAGGTGCCTGGAAAAGTTTCATTATTGTGGCTTCAAGTTTAGTCCACAACAATTTCAGAGCAGACAGTGTTTAAAAATATGTTCCCCAGTGAGATGCTTTTTAGATCAGAGAAAGAACCACTAGAAAACAGTTTTTAATACAATCACTCCTCATCATTCACAGATTCCCTATTTGCAAATTTACCGACTCACTAAAACTTATTTGTAACCCCAAAATTAATATTTGCAGCATTTTTACAGTCATTTGTGGACAGAGAAGTGAGAAATCTGAGTCACCCACACATGCATTTCCAACTGAGGTCAAACAAGGCAACACTCGGCCTCCTTGTTTCAGTTTTCACAAGTGTCTTGGGGTGGGGGTGGGGGCTCA
>NW_011495035.1:816296-833339 GCF_000754665.1 Bison bison bison | reverse complement strand
TGGGGGCTCATTCAGCACTACACTATCTGCATTCTTATGTTTTCTGTTGGTAACTTTACTGACAACCCGAAAGTCTGGCGGTGGTTTAGTCCCTCAGTTGTGTTCAACTCTTGTGACCCCATGGACTGTAGCCCACCAGGTTCCTCTGTCCTGGGATTTTTCCAGGCAGGAATACTGGAGGGGGTTGCCATTTCCTACTCCATGGGATCTTCCCAACCCAGGGACTGAACCCCAGTCTCCCACATTGCAGGCCGATTCTTTACCGTCTGAACCACCAGGCAAGCCCCTGCTAGTGCTGAGGTATCCTCTAGTGGTGCTGAGGGTGAGAAGACTGTGAGGTATCTTATGGAGAAAGCACAGGTATTAGATAATCTTGTTTCAGACATGACTCTGTTAGCCCTTAGTTCAATGCTGTGGTTTAGTCACTAAGTCATGTCCGACTCTTGCAACCCCACGGACTATAGCGTGTCAGGCTCCTCTGTTAATGAATCAATCTTTTTTTTTTTTCCTTTTGGCTATGATCTGGAGTGGATTGCCATTCCCTTCTCCAGAGGATCTTGCCGACCCAGGGATCGAACCTGGATCTCCTATATTGCAGGTAGATTCTTTACTATCTGAGCCACCAAGGAAGCCCATTTATATTGGTAGTTCTTTATTCAAGAAATTGTTATTGGACATTCACTATCCTGCAGGTGCCCAGGGAATTTACAAGTTACATGTTTCCTGGGGCCTCTTTCAGGTGACGACTGACAGAAATAAAATAAATATTTCCTATCAATATATTTATAGGTAGAAGATGCTTGATTTCTTAAAATACACATCCTTTTTTAAATGAAGGCTTCAAACAAGGTGACAGCTAAAGGCTGTCTTCAGTCAAATCAGTTTCAAATATGTTTCTCACTTACACTATACATGATCCCCTACATTATCTATGATCTCACTTACATGTGGAACCTTAAAAAAAAGGCGGGGAGGGGATGGCTTACAGATACAGAAAACAGAATGTTGATTGCCAGACACAGGGGTTGTGGGGGTGGGCAAAAAGAGTGAAGGTAGTCAAAGAGAAAAAAATTCCAGTTGTAAGATAAGTAAGTCATGGAATGGAATGCAAAGCATGGTGACTATAGTTAATAATACTGTATTATAATAAGCAACAAGGATATACTGCATAGCACAGGGAATTATACCTATTATCTTATAATAACTTTTAATGGAGTATAACCTGCAAAAATAAATCATAATGCTGTATACTTGAAACTAATTTAATATTGTAAATCAACATACTTCAACTTTTTAAATTAATTTTTAAATAAAAATCAGAAAAAAAAAAATACTGCATTGTGTATTTAAAAGTTGCTAAGAGAATAAATCTTTAAAAAGTTCTCATCACAAGAAAAAATTTTTAGAAAAAAAATTTTTGTAACTATGTATGGTGATGGATACTAACTAGATTTCTTGTGGTGGTCATTTTTCAATATACACAATTATCGAATCATTACATTATATACCTGAAAGTAATATAATGTTATAAGTCAATTATACCTCAATCAAAAAATAATAATATTTATACTGACTACATTTTGACTTGGTAATATTTGGCTATATTGGATTAATATTGTGTGTGTGTGTTCTCAGTTGCTCAGTCACGTCCAACTCCTTGCAACCCCATGGACTGTAGCCCGCCAGGCTCCTCTGTCCATGGGATTTTTCCAGGCAAGAATCCTGGAGTGGGTTGCCATTTCCTTCTCCAGGGGCTCTTCCCGACCCACAGATCGAACCTGCATCTGTTGCATCTCCTGCAGTGGCAGGCAGATTCTTTACCACTGAGCCACCTGAGAAGCCCCAAATAACACATTACTCTCCTTTAATAAATATGTCACTTAAGCATATTTCTTTCACAGGGTAACTGAGTCCAAGTACACTCCTTTCTTCCCCCCGAGGAAGGGATCCTCTGGCCCAGGATGATCTGCTGTGGCTTCCGTGTTAGCCCTGGGCAGCCACGCATGTGCCAAAAGCAACAGCAGTTTAAGGTTGACTCTCTTTGTTCACCATCATCTCCAGACTCCACAGTGGACTCAGTAAATATTTACTGAGTATCATTTTACCTCATGGGAAAGGAAAATTTGCCCAAGGATCTTCCAAATCATTCCCAAACTATGACTCTAAGAAAACAGAGGAAGAGTTAGATCTCTTCACGTCCATCTGTTGAGACACCCAAGGCATAAATGTACTCTGAAAACTCCCCAAACTGCCTTTGCCCATTTCCTCTTCCCTTTAGTTACGCGTGTCTTCATTTTCCACTCCAGCCTACACAGCCGATTCATCCTGTTCGCTCACTAAAATGAAGAGCTCAGAAACCCATCAGGCTGGGCAGTTTCTGGCCATCCTTCTCACGCTTCATCCTGTCCTATGCTCAGGAATTCCCCAAACACACTGGATCTCACCCTCAAGTATCCAACTCACCACCTCTTTCACTTCTGTGGGCGTGTGGGTATGGATGTGGCGGGGGTGGGGGTGGATTTCAATTACATGGAAAGAGAGAAACTGTCATTTTCCCTGTTTCTTTATAAAACTCAGGAAAGGAACTGTTGAGCAGAGAACCAAATTTCAAACAGTCCAGACAGTACCACAAAAAGGCTGCAAATACCCTGAAAAATGCTGCCTTGAGAATTCCATATGTGTTTGTATGAATCTATGTCTGGTTACTGGTAGGAAATGTCTCCCACTGATTAGGAATCAAACTAATTCCCATTCCTCTGCACACAACAGCTGATAGCTGGGGTAAGGGGTCCAGAAGACTGCTGGGTGACAACCAAATGCAAGTCTAGGTTTGAAAACTCACTGCAAGAATCCCAAACACATAAAAACTGACTGTATGTGCCTAACGGTGACAGAACAACGGTAGTGTCAGCAGCACCTGTACAGATGAACCACTTCTGTGTTTCCTATGTAAACTCCTAAATTCTAATGGCAATGACACCAGTAGCAGCACTTGGGTGGAGCAGGAGGCAGAGAGCAACAGTAATGCAGGTGCAGCAGCAGGTACAGCTAGCATCCACTGCACCCTTACTACAGTAAGTGCTCTCACTACCTCACCAAACCTTCCCAGCCAGCCAATGCAGCCGGGACCCTCATTACCCAGGTAACAAGTCTAAGCTGTAACTGATGAAGGCCTCCGCTTACGTGCAAGAGATAATGGGAATTTTTCTTCTGAGAAAGATGGAGGTTCTTCAAACTAGTCTCCCTTTCTGCTTCCCGGTGGTTGGTTTAGCCACAAGTTTGGGGGAGAAACTCTGTGAGGCTCAAGCAAAGCGTGTCATTTGACCGTGGTGATTGTTCCACAATGTATACACAGACCAAAGCATCATGTTATACACCGGAAATATATAAAATTCTTATTTGTCAATCACACTGCAATAAAGCTGAAAAAAAGAAAAGAAAAGCAAGCTATCATATTGGTGTGGATATTTAGGCTCTAAAATAGCTACGCCGTGCTACTAGGACAGAAAAAATTCTAGAAGAATGAAAGATACAAAGATATTGAACTTTGACAACATGAGGTATTACAGCTTTTACTGGATAAAGGTAACTGTGTAACGAGACTGTCCTGTGAAATGCGAAAAGATAAAGGAGGAACTCACTACAGGCCAAGTCGAAACGTGACAGTTAGGAATGACAGACGCCGGTGTGGACACAGCCGTGGAGTTCGGCTGCTGCCCTACACGGTGTTGAGAAACCTAAGTTAGTGCACCTCATTATTTATTCCTTCACCTTGCTGGCCTATCATTACGATGAAGGGAAACATGTTGATAAAGGCAAAGAATGTTCTGGCAACAAAAGTAATGCCTTACC
Organism: Bison bison bison; assembly: GCF_000754665.1. NCBI lineage: Eukaryota > Metazoa > Chordata > Mammalia > Artiodactyla > Bovidae > Bison > Bison bison. Next base: position 829,487 of record NW_011495035.1, on the reverse strand, counting down.
CGTAAATAGCACGTGCTGTCTTTAAATACCTCCCTGTGAGGCATCCCGGAGTTCATCACTGTTCAACCTGCATCTACTCCAAAAGTTCCTCATGCTAATCCCTGGTGGCTCAGACAGGAAAGAATCTGCCTGCAATGCAGGAGACCAGGGCTCGATCCCCGGGTCAGGAACATCCCCTGGAGTAGGAAATGGCTACAACTCCAGTATCCTTGCCTAGAGAATCCATGGACAGAGGAGCCTGGTGGGCTAAAGTTCATGGGGTCGCAAAGAGTTGGACACAACTGAGAGACTAACATTTTTAATTTTTCACTTTTGAGAATCACTGGGTTAGTAGATTCAGAAGCCCAGGGTCAAGCCAACATAAGACTCCAATGAGCAAAAAGAGGCTCAGAAGAACCCTACAGAAGAATCTGGCTAGAGTTGGCCTGGGTTGGAATGATGGTTCTGGATCATCTAACCAAGAGATAATCTGGCCCCACTCCCCTTCTGTTCTGTGAACCCTCTTGTTTTCCTGCTCATTGTCTTTGAGTCATTTTCTCTTAGTGCAGTGTCTCAAACTAAAAATTCATTTCAAGTCAAAAATTCATTTCATTTCACCCTGCTGGTGCTATGGGCAAAGATGGAATCACAGTGAGAGCCTGGTTACTGAGCACAGGCTTTGGGCTGGGGAATTAAGTCAAGTATTCCTTTGTAATTCACTCAATTATCCTACAACTTAGATAATATTATTATCCACTCACCCCACTTAGTCCTCTGTTGAAATAGAGACTACAGGAATAACTTGCTCAAAGAGAAAAAAAAAAGAACTAGTAGCTGGTCAAACTGAAATTTAAGTTAATCCTTCTTACTCAGAAGGTTGAACCCAGAACTCTAGACTTCTTCAACTGTTTACAGCTCTTAACCAGTTTACAATAATAAAAGATTCTTTGCCAAAAAAGCATCAGGGCTTTTTGTCTGGAGAAGGTCAGCATGCAGCAAAAGAAAAAAACAAAAGAATCAAAATGCTTGGGTTTAAGTGGATTGAAAATAAGAAGAGGTTGAATTTCTTGGCAAGTAAGAAGTCCAGATCTACCCTATAGGCCCTGCTTGTCTGACATAACACTGGCCTTGCCATGCCCTCTTCTTTAGACAGAAGGATGGCCTGGTGAGATTCAGAATGAAGGGGACAATCTGTTATGTCGGGACACCCTAACATGCGACTAAACAGAGGCTGGCTGGTCGCAGTCACCCCGCCCCTCTGTTTTGGAAGATCCCACATTCTACAAACTGTCTGGAATTCATTAAGACAGGAAAACAGGCTGACAGTCGTATTTCAAATTTTATTCAGCACAAGTTCTGTGGAAAACAATTTGGTCATGCGGGCACACTCAAAACCACCATCACTCTGTTTCTCAACCAAATCATTCAGTCAAGTGACTGCAGTGTGCTTCAAGTTTCACACTTTGCAAATCTCTGATAAACTACAGCCCTCTGAGACCTGGGTGAGGGCTCCTTATGGGAGTACAGCCAGGTTAACTCCAAGTCACTCAGAGCTCACATCTGGACAACCCAGCACCCTACCAGGTTTCACTAATGTACATCTGATCACTAACATTCTAGAGGGAATTTTCCTTTTTTTAAAATCAGTATGTGATTATCAATGATCCTCTCTAGCCTGACGATAACAAGCAACACCCTATTTTTTTTTTTTTTTTTACAAAATATATTCCAATCCAGGGTATTTTTCCTATGGAGACACAGAACTTATGGTAAAAGCATTAGGGAAGTGTGTGCGCATCAGCATGTCCTGGGGGACTTACTGAAAGACACAGACTGCTGGGACTCCCCAGCCACAGTTTCTGATTCAGAAGGTCGTGGGTAGGGGCTGCGAATATGCATTTCGAACAAGTTACTAAGGGACACTGAAACTGTTGCTCTGGAGGCCATATTTTGAAAATGATTGCACTAAGGTGATGGTGGTAGTGGTGGATATACTGTTGTTGTTTGGAAATGGGGTGGTGATTTTAATCAGTGAACTGGAAATAGGAAGCAATGCAGACAGGTGGGCTTTAGACAATGGATCAGCTCAGGTGGCCCCCACTGGAGTGACAGAAAATTCAAATTAACCACTTTTAATCAGAAAAAAAAAGATATAAAATAAAATAACAGAAAAGACCAAGGATAAACCTAAGCAAAGATAGGCACAACTCGATTCAGAAGCCAAAACCCTCCTACTAGGACCATGGTGATGATAGCTAGCTATCCACCAAAAGTGGGTTCTCCTTTCTAAGTTAGAGGTTTTGCTGCTCAGCTGGGGTCTCTCTTTCCCAATTCCCACCCTGGCATCCAGACCTAGATATGAAACTGGACCTTGCCAGAGAATCTGAGCAGAAGTGATGCCTGTCACTTTGGGACTTAAGTTATACCTTCTCCTCTTCCTTTCCACCATCAGACACAAAAGATGCCAGGGTTCTAGGCAATGACAGAACCAGAAGATGGAAGGAGCCTGGGTTCTTGATTTGTCACATGGAGGAAAGCTGTCTGCCTACCAGGAACTACTACTTATATGATTATCATCTGCCACTTCATTATAGCAACTAACATTAACCCAAAATAAGGACTTAGTTTTTCTCTGCCTCCAAGTTAGGGCTTCATTCTAAAACACAACAACCTTCCCAAGTTCAAGATCAATGGAAATAAAAGGAGACTCTCTGTGAGCACCCAAGCAAATCCTGGGATTCATTACATTAGTCTACATGTAACTCCCTGAAACCGATCCCTGTGATACAGAAGCATGGCGAGCCTGTATCAATTTCTCCACCCCAAAGCCATGAAACTCAAGCATGTAGGCTAAGCATGTGGGAAGGGGCTGTTACAAGAATTTGGAAAAGTGATTACAGGCAGGCAAAATAAAAGTGCCCACTAGGGGAAACACATGAGGACAAGGGAGCTGGCTGCCAGTGAAATCTGATTAGAAAGATGACAGGTGTATGAAACCAAGAGTGAGAAAGAGGGGTACCTCGGCCAGCAGAGTGACGTGTATATCACTGACTCCAGAAACAAATCCCAATTAATTGTTCTTGCCATTCAGCCCCTTGCCATTAAAGCGTGCATTTTAGCAACTGCAATACTATGATCAAGTGAACAGCATCAAATTCTCTCATTCACTTCTGAATCAACAGTGATATAAAGCACCCACACGCTATCAATATCGACAGAGTTGCATTTCACGACCCCGTCATTTAGCATTTATACCTCCAGCCTTCATCTAGATAAGATGTGATTAGTGTTTATCTACCTAAACACCAGTGGATAAATGACCATGCCAAGGTGATGCAAGATGTGGTTCCAAAAAGTCTACCCACCACCGATTGTCCCATACACCACAAGCCAGAGGCCAGTTTCTCTCAAAGGTTACTCTCTAACCATGCTTCTTTGGAGCAAACGGGCAAACTTTTTTTTGGAATGTCACCAGGAATCATGCCAGCTGTTTATATTTTTAGAGACTCTTTTACATAAGCTATTGTAAACTCTACCTTGAAAAATGAACAGACTTTTCAAGAATACATAGTTGGTGTCATCCTTTTCCCTTAAAAGGAAATGATCCTAACTGGCCAATACTATTTTAATGTTTATTCACAGTCATTATGCTTATTCACAGTCATTCTCTGCCCCAAGTATTATAAATTTGTTGCAAAAGGTTCTATTGGCTGAGATGCCAATTTTCTCAAGTTATGCAGTTATTTGAGACTTATGAGTTATTTGAGTTTGAGTTATTTCTCAAGTTATTTGCAGTTTACACAGAGCAATCTGACCCCGAAATAATACCTTTTCATTTACTGCTAAAAGATTTCAAATGCAAAAAAAAATTAAACAGAAGTATACTCAGTCCTTTTGACAGAGAAGGGATTGTTACAATATTGGAGTGCCTGTGAATACCACCTCCAACTGTTTGGGACAGGTTCAGGCAAGAGGAACAAGGTGGCCACATCTCACTGAGGTGCCCAGGTAGGCTTTATAGGGATTGCGCTAGGTTCCAAGTTAAACAGGAAAATCATCCTTATGTTTTCTGTGTGCTTTTCCCTTCATCAAGTTTCCAATCTCCAGTTAAAAAATTAATGTATGTTTTTTAGAACCAGTTAATATTCAGGAACATATCACAGAAAAGGTACCAAAGTAAGTACAGCATTCCTGTCTATTTTATCCTGATCTGATATACAACCTCAACCACTGGGCTCAATAACATTTCTCTGCCTCAAATCTTCTTCCAGTGGAAGCAAGTTAAGCTTCCCAGAAAGAAAACCTATCCTACAAAAGCTACACATGGTCCCATCAGTGGGGACGACCACCCTTCCCATCGGCTCTTGACCTTGCGGGAAAGTAGGGGAATGTGTGTGAATGTGTCAGCAAGTTCTCCCACTCGGGGGTGGGGGTGGCAAGGGCGCAGGCCACAGAAGCCTTCCTGAAATTGCTCAATAGCCCACAATTTTCTTATAGAAAGACACCATTCTACCAGTGCCTTCCCTAAAATTTCAACTTACCACGTTCGGATTTAAAACATTTGCTCCCACGCAACCCAAGACCCTTTTCCCGTGGACACCTGAATCAAAGAACACAGCTACTGTAATTTGAATGCTTTGAAGATTTCTTTCGTAAAGGAGTGAATTAAAACATGCCATTGCCTATGGATGTCAACTCTGATGGAAGCTGGAAGTGGTGCGTGGGAGGAGAGGCTTCTTCTTTTACTTTCTGCACGAACACTGACATTTTCACATCAGTGTAGACAGGAAGCATGTGACCCAGGGGCTGAAAACAGCCCTGGGAGTCAGGAGTTCTACGTGGGTCATTTCTTTGTGGTGTACGTGTGTATTTGCTAAAATCAATCTCAGGCTTTACTTTTTAATCCTAGGTGACATGGCCCTCTCCTTTGCACCAAAATGCAGCCAAAAACTGTTCCTAAACATAAAGGAAGTATGGCCAGACCAGAATGATCTCAATGCAACAAAAGTGAAATGAGCAAGGGGACAATTCAAGTAAGACGATCCTGGAAGAAAGGAAGGATAATAAAAATACCAAGACCCATCTCCATGTTTAGTCCAGGGGTAGATTTGTAAAGACAAGCATAAATCTCTGACTCCCTGGACATTAGAAAAACATTTAAGACTTAGTTATAAACACTTATTTATGGTGAAGATGAATGCCTGCATGTCTTTCTCCATTGTTCATATATTACCTCTTTTCATGCATTACCTTTCATCTTCACAGCAGCCTTGCAAGGTAGTTTTCACTCCATCTTACAGAGGAGGGAACTCAGACCCAGAGAGGTTGGTGAGCTTGTCCAAAGTCACACAGCTAGCGAATGGCAGCACCAAGATCTGCACTTTTAACTCAGACATTTGGTGACTGCAAATCACTTCCTCTATGAGGTCATTTCTAAAGACCCATCCAATAAAGCACTTCTTTCCCAGGCACTCTATATCAATAACATTCTATTTCGTTTTCCTAGCATGAAAACTTGTCTTATTCATCTATTTGCATCATTATCAGCTTATACCCCCCACCTCCAAGATGAGAGCACCATGCTAGCAGGGACCTAGTCTGTCTGATTCTACTTTTGATTCCCTACACCAGCAAAGAGCTGTCATACGATAAGCACTTAATAAATAAGTGTTGTAAAGAAGGGGAGAAATGAGGTAGGTACAGGAAAGAAAAAAAACAAACAATTCCATGTCCCTCTGACCCCAAAGTTATACTGCCTTTGCTGAAAGCGACCGAGTGACGTTTGAGAAATGACCTGGGGAGGACAACAGGGGCTCACGACTTTGGGGTATCATTTACTTCCTGGTGAGTCTTTCTCTCACCATGTCTCCACTTCCTGAAGCACTGCATTCCTCTCAGCCTGCCCTGGTTCAACCTCTGTGCGAACACTCCAAAGGTGTATGTCTTTAACCTTCACAGCATGCATGAAAGGCCACAGGAAGGAGGATGCAGCAAAGAAAGAAGGTGGCCGTGTTTAAGACCAGACCTAGAGACACAAGGAGCCTGGTCCCCAGTCCTTCGGAACAGAAATAGGGTGTGGGTGTTTCAACAGAGATCTCAGATCTGCCCGCTGGTCCTCTCGCCCTCAGCTGGCTCAGGAAAGATGCAGCCTTCATGGCTTGCTGTGATTCCTTGCCCTCAAGTACACACTGTTCACCAGACTCACAAAAACCTCCTTATAAACTCTACATTTGTCTTTACAATATGAAAAGCTTGGGCAACTACAGTGACTATCTCCGACCCGCCTTCCTGACTGTTTTCTCCAAATAATGCATATTTGGAGATGAGTCAAACATATTTTTATAATTTACTTTGATGAGACAGACCTAACAGCAAAGTACATTTTATACTTAAAACACACACACAAAACAAATGAAACTCTTGCTTACCGTCCTTGAAAAATGACCAAAAAAAAAAATTTAGCCAAATTTTTCTCCTATTATTTATCCTAATACTGCCAGTTCTGAAACAAAGCAGTTGGAAGGGGAAATTTAGTAACTTTGATTTGTCCCAAGATACATTTTTTTACACTGAGGTCCTATTCCTGACAGTAAGCACATGTGACCTGTTCTAAAAAAAGGATATTTTCCACTTCTTGCACAACTGGAGCAGATATAAACATCAGCCTGTGCAAACGGCACTGCAGAACTCAAAGGGAATTAAACACACACACACATACACACACTTAAATAATTCTATAAATAGCAGTACTCGGGAAAAGGAAATCTCCAATAACACACAAAACCAACACTTAGAATCCCACTTTAATCAAGTTTTCCATCTAATCATACCATACAAGCAATGTGCATAATAAGATCTGAACATCTGCCAGGTTAACATACTTCAATCTTGTCTATTTTGCTTCAGATACATAATTCTGCACTTGCTTTAGTGCTGTGATGAGGAGGGGGGAAATTGCAATCATGGTAAAATAGAAGAGAAGAAATTAATATTACTAGCATGTGCTAGGCACGCTACAAAGCACATTTACACATGTTATCTCCGTTTTAAAACTTCCACCAATCCTAAGAAGACACTTCTATAGATTCCACTTCACAGGTAAAGAAATTAAGAGTCCAGGAGGCTAAGAGTCTAGTTGTGAACACACACACATCAGTTAAGTAGCAAAGCCACGGGCACTGTGCTTAATTAAGCATGGCTACTTCTGAACCTGTCTATGTGGATCCAGTCTCTGCCACCCTAGGTGCCCACAGAGCAAGAGGAAGAGCTGGGACTCTGGTGACAAGTATAAAGGCAGGAATGTATCTGGGGGTGCAGTGGTTAAGACTCCATGCTTCCAATGCAGAGGGTGCAAGTTTAATCCCTGAACGGGGAGCTAAGATGGAAGCAATATTATAACAAATTCATTAAAGACTTTAAAAATGGTTCATAGCAAAAAAAAAAAAAGATCATGCCTTCCAAGGCATGTAACATTTTATTTAATGTTATAAATAACTATGCTTTGAGTATTGCTTGACATTCAATGCCAAAATTGAATACCCTTATTTACTGACAAAACTCCACCCCAGTTTCCCTTCCTCTATTACATTCCCATGGCTCATGCCCCTGGTTATCACACTCCGTCCTGTATGTTTGGCTGGATCTGTGTGTTCCCTTCCCTCCCGCTGCAGAGGTGAGTTTTGGAGAAGACGCAGCACAGGCAGGCCCCATGCCTTTCACAGGGCAGCCCAGAGTAGTGCACTGGAGCCCAGGACCAGAGCCAGAACCAGGCCCACCTAATCGTGATGCCTTGGTTTCCTTCTCTGTAAAATGTCAACAGCAAAAATACAAGCACCCAAGGTAGAAGTGAGACTTAACTGAGTTAACAGAAGTAAAATACCCAGAATCATTCCTGGCATGTAGTAAGGACTGCATGTTACTTGTTTTTAAAATTATAATCCACAACATTATTGTTCTTATTTATTATTATCATCTCAAGCAGTTAGTGCAAGTTAACACATGTAAAACCACTTAGGACAGGGGCTGGCACACAGTGCGGCCTCAGTAAATGTTAACAGCGTTCATTGGTATGAATTCGCAGGTACTCAACAGATATGTGTAGAATATGAATCTGTATGTATGTGATGATGCCACCGATGTTCTGTTTTTGTTTTTTTCTTAAACCAGCATAAAGAAACTGTTAAGGACTGCATCAAAATTATAAAACACAAAAGATTTATCTGCAGCACCTCATTAGGAGGAAAAGCAAAAAGATTTTACTAAACTTGGGATAATTTTATTGCATAACAACGCTGGCCCTTAGAGCCAGCCCTTAGAGAAGAAAGCCAGAGTCAACCAAATGCAAACACATTCTGGAAGGTCAGGACTCACTGCTAAGTAATAGAGAAATAACAAGAACATCTGCTAACATTTACTGAGCACTAAATATGTGCCCAGCATCATGCTAATACTTTTCCATAGTCAATGTCACAATTAATGTCCTTAAGACCCTTAGGAGGCAGGCCCCTCAGTTGCCAGATGAAGAAACTGAGGTTAGAGGTCACCCAGCCTCCCCAAGGTCACTTAGCTTGTTAGGGACAGAAATGACAGAACAATCCTCTTAAATCTCCATGTAAAGTAATTCTCTACAGATTAGACAGAAAGAAAAATCAAGAAAACTTTCCGAAATCAATAAAAGATAGACAGTTCAGTCTTGCCAAGAATGAACAATCATTCATTTCATTTTATAAAGGAAAGGGTATTTTTAATAGGAAGATATGGGTGCATGCAAGGTTGCTTCAGTTGTATCCGACTCTTTGTGACCCTAGGAACTGTAGACCCCCGGGCTCCTCTGTCCATGGGCTTCTCCAGGGAAGAATACCAGAGTGGGTTGCCATGCCCTCTTCCAGGGATCTTCCTGACCCTGGGATTGAATCTCTTATGTCTCCTGCCTTGGCAGGCAGGTTCTTTACTACTAGTGCCATCTGGGAAGCCCAGGAAAAATCTCAGAATAAATCCAAGAAATGGCAGTGGCTTTACATGGAAATTCATGCATGTGAGCATGAGTTGGACACAACCATCTTTTCTTTCTCATCTGAATACAAATCTGCAACAATTTCACACACCTCTCTCTGAATCAGCATCTGGGAACCATTGCTCTATCTCATCCTGCCAATATAAACCTAATACTCACTTTCATTCCCATTTCTAATTTGTGGGAAGTTAAAGAACCATTATCTAAACCATTATTAAAACTTTGAGAAGAGGAGAAACTGGAATTAGATTAAATCAATTCTGAAGTCTGTCCAGGAAAAGGGCATTAGCAGCTACAAAGCCACAGAATTTAGCACCAAGTAAATGAAACAAAAGAACTATGAACCTGAAAGATGCTAACATATTAAAAAAAATCTTTTTCGGGACCTAAAGCCCTACAGAGAGTCCCTTCCCGGAGAGGGACCCATTCAGTGGTTCCACATCTGACCCTGACCTGACTGTGCTCGTGTGTGCTATCTGGGTTCACGCTCTCATACTTGGCACCTTTCCTCTGCCACCCACCATTCGCGGCTCATTTCCAGGAGAATACACCAAGGTTTCAAAAACCTTTGGGGAGGAACCAAACTGCAAACATTTCTTCAGGAGACCCTTTACTCTTGTGTGTGTCTCTCTAGGACACAGCTTCTCCAGTCGTTGTGACCAAAGTGGGGTTCCATCACCTAAATCCATTGGCTTCACATTCCTAAAGTCTAGGAGGTCTGGGTTAGGAATGAAACTGTCTTTCCTCATCAAACACTTGCACATCTAAGCCTAATCCAAATGAAGAATATATAAACTCCTCTTTGGAGACAGCACGGTGGATACCTGTTTTAAAAGGAAGGCAGCCTTAAATGCAAAAACCAGAATCAAATAGCCCATCCAGAATTAAATACAAAGGGAGAAAACAACACATAGTCAAACAACAAAACACTATTGTGCCAGGCATTGTTCTAGGCCTTTTCATCTGCAACAGGGGTGAGTCTGTGTCCCATGGACATTTGGTGGTGTCTGGACATATTTTTGGATGTCACAACTTGAGGAGGGATGCTATGGCCTTGAGCAGGTAAGCCTGCGATGCTGTTAAACATCCTGCAAAGCCCAGGACAGCCCCCACAGCAAAGACCTATCCAGTCCAAAGTGTCAACAGCACTGATGATGAAACTCTGTTCTAGGTTCTGGGGGCACCACAGTAAACCAGGAAGACCCAGAAATTCCTGTCCCCTTGGACCCTGCAATTTAGTACAGAGAAACATAGCATAATTGGAACCCATTAGAAAATGATAGACTAGGTCATAATGCAAGTACTGTGGGAAAAACTGAGCAGAGCAAGGGACACAGAGTTTAGAAGGAGAGCCACAGCACAGGGCATGCTCAAGGCAGGAATGACATTTAAGGGAAGACATGAAGTCGGCTGGGGAGGGAATGAACGCTACTGCTCTCCGGACAAAGACAGAAAGTGCACTTGCTGGCTCCAGCAAGTGCAGCTTACAAAGGGCCAGAGGTGGAGAGGTCTGGAGTGTTCCGGGAATGGTGAGGAGGCTGGCTATAGCAGAGGGAGCCAGGAGAGCAGCAACAAGAGACACACACAGTCAGCGCTGACAGGGAGCCCGCCCATAAAGTGGTCTGTGTTGGACCACTTTAAGGGTCTCGAGTTTTACTGATACCAGGGAGGGTTCTGAAGAGAGAACATGATGTGATACATTTACCATGAGGTTTCTCAACCTCAGCAGTAACAATCTGGGGACAGATAATTCTTCATTTGAGACTGTCTTGAGCACTGGAGAATGCTCAGCAGCATTTCCACTCTCTACTTACTAGAGGCCAGTAGTAACTCTCATCCATTGTACCAAAAATGTCTCCAGACATTGCTGAATGACCCCTGAGTGGGGCAAGCCACCATTCAGGTTGAAAACCAGTTTTAACATAGATATTGTGGCTCCTGTGTTGAAAAATCCACTGAGAGTCAGCAAGGATAAAGTCAGGAGAACAGGTAAGAGATAATTAGCCAGGGAGGCCAGGTGGCAGTCTGAACCAAAGTGGGAGCAGAGGAGTTGATGACAAGTAGGCAGATTCTAGGGGCATCCCTGGTGGCTCAGACGGTAAAGAATCTGGCTGTAATCCAAGAGACCCACGTTAGATCCCTGGGTTGGGAAGAGCCCCTGGAGAAGGGAATGGCAATCCACGCCAGTATTCTTGTCTGGAGAATCCAAGGGACAGAGGAGCCTGGCAGGCTACAGTCTATGGGGTCACAAAGAGTTGGACACAACTGAGCAATTAACAGTTTCTTTTTTAGGAGGATTCTAGACATATCTTCAACTCCAAAAGACAATCCAGAAAATACAACTGATAGACAAGGCAGTTGCAGCCATCTTCCCCTTCTGATTTCAACTTTTTCCAACCAAGATTACAAGAAGGGAGGTCCCAGTCAAAGACTTAAGACAAAAAGCCACAAGGAGGGGGCCCTGAACATGCAGCCCTTGCAAAGTCACACAACAGATGTCGATGACAATACATCAGACAACTGTGGAAAACTGTACTATAGGGAAATTTTGCCAACCCCATATATTTATTCACAGATTTTATTTCACTGGTTTATTTCAAAGAGCATGTGTCTGCTCCACAGACAAGTTTTACAACTTTTTTCATTTAGCCTTCCTCTGTGCACCGGTTCCATCCTGCACCTGTTTCCAGCTTCAGCGTGTGAAACCAGCGCTTCCCACATCCCCGAAATTTTCTTTACACGTGCAAGCTAGCTCCTGAGGATGCTCAACCCTTGCAAGTCTTTTTTTTTTTTGCCGACTCTTGAAAAAGAACAGGCCCCAAATCCTCCAACGTGAGTTTCATGGCATTCATTTGGGTTTTTCCAGATGGTATTTTCCTCACTCTCTCAAATTTATTTAATGTTATGTATCAGCTACCATCAAAAATGTTCCAAACAGTCCGGTTAATTCATGTCTTTCAGGACTACACACACACACACACACACACACACACACACACACACACACACTCTCCCTCCCTCATTCTGGCCATGTAAGCATTTGCTTATAGAAGCAAAAGCAGAGACTGCTCGGTAAAACACTGGTCCCTTCAGCCGAATACAGATAAAGCCCCAATGAGCATAACCAACAATACCCTTTACACACTATTACTCCACATCCCCAACCCCCAACACACACAATCTAGGCTCACACACAAAACAGCCATTATGAAGAGAAACCACCAACTAAAGGCTGGTTTTAGGCAACTAACTGCATAGGAGGTTTCCTTCCAATCTCCCTGAAGCATCTGCCAAGAGGCTGCTTCAGCCACCCAGTCAGTCGGTGTGCTCTTAGCAGTTCTTCCCCAAAGTGGATTCAGTTTGACACAGCCCTGAAGGAAACGAACCTAACTGCACAAGTACCAATCCCCCATGCCCCAGCAGCTGTGATCACACGCCTTCACTCCGGATTCAGTCCTTCCTTCACCATGATTTCTGGGCCCTCTCCCCCCATAGCCAGGCCCCTTCACCCAAACACTATTGACAGTGAGGGGCCGGCAGGAAGGTTTGAGACGGATGAAGAAGCACTGCTGAAGCTTCCAGTTCCAGCCTCATGCTACCTCACAACTGAGGGGTGGAACTAAACCCTCTCTACTCTCAGCGCCTCAACTGACCACCTCTCTCTTAGTAAACACTGGAAATGTCCTGAGTGGCCACAGGACAGAGAGGAAGAAGACACCTAATCTGCTCCAAGGGACAAGTGGGAGTGGAGGCAGCGTAAGCAGTGGGCACTAGGGGTGATGCGACGCCAGACCAGCAGGTGTCTTCACTCTCCTCCCAAACAGTTTTAGAAGTGCCCGGAGAATGAAAGACGTGTCCCGGCCCAACAGCGGTCACTCGCCAAATCTCCGTCTCAAAGTTTGTTTTTTTTTTTTTTGCTGCTTTCCTCGCCTCAGAGTGGGAGGCAACCGGTCCCCCAGGTGCGGGCCGCGCCTCCCTCCAGCTGTCACCACTCACCTGCTCTTCAAAGGTTGACTTTTGAGTTCGTAATAGGTTTTGGGCTCTTCATGAAACTCCTCCCCGACTTCGAAATCCGGCACGATCCCCGATTCCGACTGCATGGCTCCAGCTTCCCGTCCTCGCACTGCTCCAAACTGAGAACCGAGCCCGGGGTCGGAGGGGAGGTGGCGGGCCCTGGGTCCCCCGAGCGGTGTGCCCCC
>NW_011495035.1:808707-816196 GCF_000754665.1 Bison bison bison | reverse complement strand
CAGCCCGCTGGCCCGCGCGCGGCCGCCCGCCCCGGCGCCGGAGTTTACACTCGAACAGGGACAGGAGGGGCGGCTGCCCGGCGCCGCCTGGGATCTGTAGTCAACAGCCGCGCCGAGTATACCCGACTTGCCAGAGGAGCCGCTCGACACAAAACTACAATTCCCAGAAGGCTAAGCGAGGGCAGAGGCAACGTGGTAGACACCGCTAGTGCAACTCCTGTTCGGATTCATTGTCAATGTCAGCAGCTCCTCTCCCTTCTCTCTCTCCACTAGCTTCAAGGGTACAGACTTGACCATTTAATATTAATAAGAATGGACTCAGCTTTGTTCTCCTACCATCACTCCTCCTCCAAGCTCACACATTCGCGAGGGCACGCCAAGTCCTTATTAAAAAAAAAAAAAAATAGTAAAGGGTTTTGGCACTAGAAAGTTTCAGCCTTCAAGTCTCTCTTAAATAGACTTTATATCAGGCTACATGTATTACAGAGCTGCTGCGACAAATCAACTTGTCCTCGATTTGGAACTGCGTGGAGGAACTTTCCTTCACTCTGTAAGTAAAATAGTACTGTTCTTGTGCGTCCCTTTCCTGTAACTAACTCAGTCAGGGCTTTTACAATACTCTTCATCCAGCTGAATGACTCTCTCCTTTATCCAATTAGCCACTTCTAATCCAAAGCGGCACTTGAAAGGTGCAGTTAATTTTAAAAGGCACAAAGTTACAAAACAGCATCGTCACTGTCTGCTTTTAATTTCTCAGTTGTCTGGGACTTCAAATGAAATTGTCCTAACTTTACAGGAGTGAAGCTGTGGGGCACATAAAATGTACAAGTGTCAACTCCCCCCACCCCCACCACAGCTTCCCGGCACTCAGTTAGGTAACAGATTAACAGACACTGTTATGGCTCATTTGAATTTCCAGTCTTTCCCTCTGATTAGTTCCAGTAGGGTATTTTTCTTTCTTTTAAAAGTGTTTGGAGGTATCAGGGAGGAAGTAGAGAGTTAGAGGGTGGCTTTTAAAGTTCTAAAACCCACAGTTGAAATCCCGAGTCCTTCTCTAAAGTGCTGTGTAATCGTGAGCTTGTCACTTGATTCCTAGAAGCCTTAATTTCTTCATCTATAAAAAAGGAGATTGCAAAATCTGTTTTTTGAAGATGTTTCGAGGTCAAATGCAACAGAATGATCTGTAATCTATAAAAATGCTGCTCAATGGTCATTGTTTTATTTGCCAGATCTTGAAGATATTTCTTAGACTAACACTTCATTTGTGAGTTTGTCCTTTCAAAAGTAATAAATGATCATCCTGCGAGAAAATTCTAAGGAGGCTAGACTAATGACCGGTACCTCCCAGGAGCTGGTTGTTTGCTATTTCGCCTTGGATGAAACATCACATTAGGTCCATACCAGGAAAATATTACAGAACCTGAACACTCCCGTGGAAAATAGGCTTTTTGTGCTCATGAAATAGGATCCCAGATTCCATGATAGATACTAGTAGAAATTAGACATTAAAAGTTAAAAAAAAAAAAAGTTATTCTCTGCCAGAAAGAAGAGGAAATGTAAAACATGCAAGAAACACTGAGACTATACTTGTGGTCTCATCTTGTTTCTCAACTATAGGTGACTGGAATATGGACTTCCCTGTAGCTCAAATGGTAAAGAATCTGCCTGTAATGCAGGAGACCCAGGTTTGATCCCTGGGTTGAGAAGATCCTCTGGAGAAGGGAATAGCTTCAGAATTCTTTCCTGGAAAATCCCATGGACAGAGGAGCCTGGCGAGCTGCAGTCCGTGTGGTCTCAAAGCATTGAACATGACCGAGCAACTAACATTACTACTACTAGAAGGGGATGAATATCGTAACATAGGGGTGCTACAGGACTTTAAGAGGTATGGGCTAGAGACTCTTTATCTCTTGCACAATGACAAACTTTCTTATCTAAATATCATCCATACCTGTATTGAGAAACACTGGAATCTTCTTAATCTTTTGGTTCACTGGAAACCTTTTAATATGAGGAAAGCCACTGACCTGCTCCACAGAAAATGTGGATGAAAACAAGATTCTTGTGCCTGATTTTAGTCCGCTGACCTTCAAAGGCTATCAAGGACTTCGGGTTCAGTTCAGCTCAGTTCAATCACTCAGTCACATCCAACTCTTTGCAACCCCATGGACTGCAGCACGCCAGTCTTCCCTGTCCATCACCAATTCCCAGAGCTTACTCAAGCTCATGTCCATTGAGTCAGTGATGCCATCCAACCATCTCATCCTCTGTCATCCCCTTCTCCTCCCACCCTCAATCTTTCCCAGCATCAGGGTCTTTTCTAGTGAGTCAGTTCTTCGCATCAGGTGGCCAAAGTACTGGAGTTTCAGCTTCAGCATCAGTTCTTCCAATGAATATTCAGGACTGATTTCCTTTAGGATAGATTGGTTGGATCTCCTTGCAGTCCAAGGGACTCTCAAGAGTCTTCTCCAACACTACAGTTCAAAAGCATCAATTCTTCGGCGCTCAGCTTTCTTTATGGTCCAACTCTCACATCCATACATGACTACTAGAAAACCATAGTTTTGACTAGATGGACCTTTGTTGGCAAAGTAATGTCTCTACTTTTTAATCTGCTGTCTAGGTTGATCGTAGCTTTTCTTCCAAGGAGCAAGGGTCTTTTTGAATTATAATGAAATAGTCCATTTTGTCATTATATCCCACAGTGACCTGCTAGACCTAAGGGATCAAACCCAAAAGGGAATAAACTGTCAGGAAAGCTAAGACACCTGAACTTAGCTCCAACTAAGTAAGCTTGCCCTGAGATACACACAGATAGCTTCTATTTTTTTCTCCTTCACTTTTTCTTCTGATCTCATCCTACTCAGTCCAGGAAGATGACTCTTTTCATCGCCGATGGTTGGGTTATTGATGACAGTACCATCTGCCACCCTGTAGGAGTAGCTATGAGACTGTTCCTGACCCATCAGGGGGGCCATTTTCCTAGCCATGGTGATTCCTTGAGGGATGGACACAGTGTCCTACCGTGACTAGAAGTCCTCCTTGAGACTCTTCTTCTGGGGCATCTTGGGAAGACTGTCTGATTCTTGGAAGCACAGTGCTGGAGGGAAGGAAATCTATAGGTAGCTTATTACTTATGGCCACAAAGTAATGGCCATTTTTGATCAGCAGTGAAGCTGATAAAAAATGAGAGAAAATGAGACAAGATCAACAAAAAGAAGCAGAAACAAGCAAAACTGAGAAACAGAAAATAACAGTAACATCGTTTCAGCTCCCCATTCCAACCACATCTGAAGTCAGATATCCTTGGACTCTCAAGATACATGAACCAAATTTTTTCTTTCTTTTTGCTGTAACTGTTAAAAATGTTCAAAGTAAAAATGCACTGGTTATGAACATGGTATTCTGTTAGGTACCCAGACTACAAGAATGTATCTGACTTCCTGCCCTCAAGAGGCTCAAAGTTCAGGAGCTGAGTCAGGGCTTGTAGCACAATGAGAAGCCACACCCAAGGTGGCAAATGTTAGGGAGCAGATAAGTGGTGTGTGATTTATACTTTATATTCATTTATCCCAACAACTATTTGTGGAGCCAGCCACATTATGTGCTGGTTATGGGGGAAACAGCAGTAATGAGCCACCTGTATCCCCTGTACTCAGGATAGGGTCCCTGACTTTTTAGGAATAGGAATGAAAATGATTTCATGGATAAATAAAGTGATAGGTAAATCCTACAAGTGTCTGAAAAAGAAGCAACCACTGAAAGCAAAAAAGAGAGATGATTCTTGGAGGAGAAGTAACTAAGCTACAAAAGAAAGAAGGGGGAGGAAGGAAAGAAGGAGAAAAGAAAAGGAGGCGAGAGAGAGAGAGAAGAAGGAAGGAAGAGAAAGAAAAAAAGGAAGGGAAAGAGTAAGAGAAAGAAACCTATGTATGAACTATGAAAACTACCACCAATTTCCAGGGGGAAAAAAAGAGAGAAATATGTTAATAATACCACAAAGATTCAGAAATTGAGAAATCTACAAGACATTGAGAAATCTTCAAAAAAACAAACAGCATGAAATTAAGGGGAAGGAGGACCTGCTATAGATTTTTAAATATTTAAAAGACATATTAGATACATGAATTAAATCTAATTTTTAAAATAATTTTGGAAAAAAGAAGAGACATATCACTCAAACACATTTTGCAGGCTTTATCTGAGTTCTGATTTGAACAAAGCAAAGAAGATGATTAATAAAAAATCCAATGCAAAATTTGTGAAGCTTAGGTCTGAATATAAATTGCAACATAAATGGATTAGGAAAAGGCTGGCTGAGGTATGAAGGGCGATTTAAATGAGTTTAGGAAAGGAAATCTAATGAGTCTCAAGAATAGCTGATTGGCGTGCAGCAGTTGAAGAGCCACCAGGGTTAAGAGCTGAGCGATGAGTTTGAAGAGAGGCTTCCCTGGTGGCTCAGGTGGTAAAGAATCCCCCTGCAATATGGGAGACCTGGCTTCAGTCCCTGGGTTTGTTCCCATGGAGAAGGGAACAACTACCCGCTGCAGTATTCTAGTATCCTGGCCTGGAGAATTCCATGGACTGTGTGGTCCATCGGGTCACGGAGAGTCGGACCTGACTGAGCCACTCTCACTTTTACATTGTTAAGAACTTCTAAAGAAAAATTATTCTGGCACTTATTAAAGAACAATAAGCCCAACGTGATTCAGGGGGACTACTGCCATAGGTGTAGGAACAACAGCAATGGGTGAGGTTTTGCAGTAGAGGAAACACATTGGGCTCAACTTCAAACACAAGAAAAAGTTGGAGATTTATATCCAAGAAACAGAATGTGTACTGGGGTATGGAAGGTGGTCAGTGGGTAGTAAATTACTAAAAAGGTAGTATAATTCTTTGCTTAAACTGACCTAGCAGGATTCTTGCTGAAGGCAGGCTAGGTAATCAGATATTTCCTGGGGGATGCTAGGGATGAAGAAGGTGATCAGATATCGCAGTGGGGGCTGCTGGTTAAACTGACTTGACTGGATTCTTGCTAAAACTGGTCAATGCTAGTGGAAGTCCAAAAGTCAAGGTCTAACAGGGAAGAGAATTCAGAGGCAATTAAGTAAAGTTTAGTCCAGGAGAGAGATTCAAAGCAAAGAAGTGCCTTTTATAGGGAATAAATGCAATATTTTGTAACAACTTTAAATGGAGTATAATCTCTAAAAATTTTTAATCATTATTCTGTACTCCTGAAACTAATACTCTATAAATCAACTGTATTTCAATGGTTTAAATTAGAAAAAAAAATCGTTTAATTATTTTTTAAAAAAGAGATGCCTTTTGTAGCTCATGAGCCCCAAAGCCCCTACAGTCCAAGGAGTCGCAAGAGTTGGACACAACTTAGTGATTAAACAACCACAACCATGTTATTATTACATATTTAATTTCAAAACATATTCAGAAGAATATCATACTGAATACACCATTTCATCACATACTTTTCCCTTTCATGTAATATGAGTAGCTTTCCTTGCCCACAACATCATTTTAATGTTTTTAAAATACACTTTCCATTCAGTAAATTTGCAAGACTTTATTTTTCTAATTTCTGTATTGCTGGACTTTTAGATTATTTTCAAGTTTTCACTATTTTAGGTAATTTCACTCCTATCCAAGTAACTAAATCTTTGCTCCCATCCACAATAATTGCCTAGAAATTAAACTGCTGGGCAAAAAAGCAGGTGTGCTTTTGAAATTTTTCCAAGAGGAATCTTTTTAAAATACAAATCTCATCTTGTCTTTTCCTTATTTTAAACTTTTAGGATTCCCCACTGAATAACAACCTGGCTCTTTGAACTGGATAACTGGTGTCTATGTCCTGGCTCCTCCTATCACTTCTGGACCTCCTCCGAGATCACTCCCTGACTTCCATATTAAGTAACTCCAGTGACCCCAAACTGCTGAAGTTCCTGGAATATGCCAGGCTATTTCTGTCTGGAGCACCTTTCTCTCCCCTTTTGCCCAAGACGCTCCTTCAAGACTCAGCTTAAATGTTACCTTCTCCAGGAAGCCTTGCTCTATCCCACCAACCTTCACTAAGTTCCCAGATTGGTTTACGGGTCCCGTCCCTAAGTTTCCGAGATATGCTATCTGCTACCCAGTCCTGTAGTCATCTGCTTAACTTCTCTACACAGCTCCCACCACCCTAAAACTCCTCCTTCCTCTACTACCACCACCACCACCCACCACCACACACACCCCCAGTGTACTCCTCTCCCTGCCCAGACGATGAGCTCCCAGAACGCTGGGTCCATGCCCACAGTGTTTAAAACTAACTCTTTAAAAACTGTCTAACAGTTTAAAAACTGTCTAACGCTTACTCCTTGGAAGAAAAGTTATAACCAACCTAGACAGTATATTGAAAAGCAGAGATATTACTTTGCCAACAAAGGTCTGTCCAGTCAAGGCTATGGTTTTGCCAGTGATCATGTATGGATGCGAGAGTTGGACTGTGAAGAAACCTGAGTGCCGAAGAATTGATGCTTTTGAACTATGGTGTTGGAGAAGACTCTTGAGAGTCCCTTCGACTGCAAGGAGATCCAAACCAGTCCATTCTGAAGGAGATCAGCCTTGAGTGTTCTTTGGAAGAATTGATGCTAAAGCTGAAACTCCAATACTTTGGCCACCTCATGAGAAGAGTTGACTCATTGGAAGAGACTCTGATGCTGGGAGGGATTGGGGGCAGGAGGAAAAGGGGACAACAGAGGATGAGATGGCTGGATGGCGTCACTGACTCGATGGATGTGAGTCTGAGTGAACTCCGGGAGATGGTGATGGACAGGGAGGCCTGGTGTGCTGTGATTCATGGGGTCGCAAAGAGTCGGACACGACTGAGCGACTGATCTGATCTGATCTGATTGAATAAATGAATGGATTAGCCATCGTGTGAAAGAAAATATGTTTTCTAACAAACATACATTGTTCCTTTTTGTAATGATAGCAAAGATATTGCAAATAAAAATAGAATTTTTAGTAGGTTTTCCACAGTGTCCATTTGTGCTTAGGCAAATATTGATGGAACAAAATAACTAATTTCTTCTCCAGCACTAATGCTCTTAGTCTGAATTGATTTATCAAAGCAGAATTTAGCCTGTATCCCAGTGGCACAGTTGATAAGGAAGTGTAGATTTCTTCATTAGAGCAACAAGCAAACACGTTTAGACTTGCTCATGGGAGATTTGGAAAAATCTGCTGGAAAATAACTGAATGAATCATATTTAGCACTCATTAAAGGAACTAAAATCAAAAATCGAAATAAGCCAAGATACATGCACATTTCCTGTTGTGAAGGTTTCTAGGGTAAACCTCAAGGGATCTGATGTTCCCAACCAAGTAAACACAAAACATTGTCACGGAGTTTTAAAAGACAAGGACTCATTTGTCAGGTTGCAGATGAAAATATATTCATCTTTATTTCCTCCAAGAACTCAGTAAGGAGTAAGGACTC
>NW_011495035.1:786434-808607 GCF_000754665.1 Bison bison bison | reverse complement strand
GACAGAAAACTTCCAGCCTAGGAGCAAATGAAGAAGAAGAGGTCCCTAGGGACTTATTTCTTAGAGATGAGGAAAGGAATTAATATGAATTCCATAGGGATTAATACTTGTAAAACACATAGACCAGTGGTTAGCATATGACATACTCCATACAAGACTTTTCTAAAGTAAATAAAATAACTAAATCTTTATTTCTTTATTCATTTTAAAAATATCTTTGTAGTACTTACTCTGTGCCACTCATATACTGAGAAAGACTGGTTGGTTGACTGATTCACAAAAGGTTTCCAAAGTTTGTTCAACTTAGACAAAAACAGGTTTAAATGTATACTAAACAGTGACTGTAGCCACAAAAGTAGAAGATGTTTGCTCCTTGGAAGAAAAGCTATGGCAAACCTGGACAGCATATTACAAAGCAGAGACATCACTTTGCCAACAAAGGTCCATATAGTCAAAGCTATGGTTTTTCCAGTAGTCATGTATGGATATGAGAGTTGGACCATAAAGAAGGCTGAGGGCAGAAGAAAGGACTCTTTCAAGTTGAGTTGTGGTGCTGGGGAAGACTCTTGAGAGTCCCTTGGACTGCAAAGAGATCAAACCAGTCAATCCTAAACAGAATCAATCCTGAATATTCATTGGAAGGACTGATGCTGAAGCTCCAATAATTTGGCCACCTGATGCAAAGAGCTGACTGACTGCAAAAGATTCTGATGTTGGGAAAGAATTAGGGCAAGAGGAGAAGAGGGCGACAGAGGATGAGATGTTTGGATGGCATCACTGACTCAAAGGATATGAGTTTGAGTGAATTCCAGGAGATAGTGAAGGACAGGGAAGCCTGGCGTGCTGCAGTCCATGGGGTTGCAAAGAGTCAGAAAGGACTTAGTGATGGAACAACAACAAATACTCTGACTTCCTTTTCTGCATCAGAAGGGCCACTGGCTGGCTATGATCTCTGGCTCCACCAGTAACCAGCCGTGTGACCTTAAGTAAGATACCTAAAGTACCCTAATTCTCAATTTTGTTTTATGTAAAAATGGGGTGATAGTACAAAATTGGTGTTCAGTTCAGTTCAGTCACTCAGTCGTGTCCGACTCTGTGACCCCATGAATCACAGCACACCAGGCCTCCCTGTCCATCACCAACTCCCAGAGTTCACTCAAACTCATGTCCATCGAGTTGGTGATGCCATCCAGCCATCTCATCCTCTGTTGTCCCCTTCTCCTCCTGCCCCCAATCCCTCCCACCATCAGGGTCTTTTCCAATGAGTCAACTCTTCCCATGAGGTGGCCAAAGTATTGGAGTTTCAGCTTTAGCATCAATCCTTCCAATGAACACCCAGGACTGATCTCCTTTAGGATGGACTGGTTGGATCTCCTTGCGGTCCAAGGGACTCTCAAGAGTCTTCTTCAGCACCACAGTTCAAAAGCATCAATTCTTCGGGGCTCAGCTTTCTTCACAGTCCAACTGTCACATCCATACATGACCACTGGAAAAACCATAGCCTTGACTGGACAGACCTTTGTTGGCAAAGTAATATCTCTGCTTTTCAATATGCTATCTAGGTTGGTCATAACTTTCCTTCCAAGGAGTAAGCGTCTTTTAATTTCATGGCTGCAGTCACCATCTGCAGTGATTTTGGAGCCCAAAAAAGTAAAGTCTGACACTGTAGTGAGAATTAAATAAGCATCAGTATAATACTCTTTGCTTTATATTGTCTGGAACTCATAAGAACTCTTGGCTAACTTTATATTATTAGGAATCCACTGATGTCTGTTTAAGGCACAAAATAGAACAGAACACTTTCTGTTTCTGTTTTAAGATCTCTTCTTGCAATTATGAAATAAATTACTGTACTTTTGTACATAAACCATAAATGTATCCTTTTACAAATAATGATCTTTGTCCATTTATAACTTCTACCCTCAGAGAGGTAATCACTTTTATAGTAATCATTCCTTCTTTTCTTCTACAGTTTTAACACCTAAATATGCCACCCTAAGCCACATAGTTTATTCTTGCCTATTTGGGGGCTTTAGATATATGAAATTAGGCTAGTCAGCTTCCAAGATGGCCTTCCAGTGATTCTGGTCCCCTGGTGATCTCTTCCTACACTGAATCAGGGCTTGTTATGTGATTCATCTCTGGGGCTATCAAAAAAATTAAGTTCAACTTGTATCTAGGTCTTTCAGACTGTTGAAACTGTGAGGACCATGAGGAAAGTACAAGAGGCCCATGTACACAGGAACTGAAGTCTCCCACCAAGAGCCAGCACCAACTAGCCAGACCTGTGACTGAGCCACATTAGAAGTGGATCCCTAGCCCAAGCCAAGCCTGAAGAAGACTGTAGACCGAAAGGGCATTGGCCACAACTTCACAAGCAACCCTGAGCCAGGAATGCTCCAAGCCACTCCTACAGCTCTGACCCACAAAACCATGAGCAATAATAATATCTGTTGTATTAAAGCAAGAGGTTTTGCAGTAATTTGTTACAGATAAATAAATAATAGGTAAATAGATAGATAAATAATCAGAAATTATACAACGTGAATTCTTTTGTATCTTGATTCTTCCACTCAACATTTTTTAGAGATTCATTTATATGGTACTGTGTGTAACTTTATAACTGTATAGCGGCTTATTGTATGGATACATTTTAGTTTGGTTTTTATAAACATTTTTTGTTGTGGTAGGGAAGGTTCTGTAGGGCTTGAGAAGTGATAATTTTTTATTTGGAGATAGTTCATGGGCCTCCCTGGTGGCTCAATGGTAAACAATTTACCTGAAATGCAGGAGATGCAGCAAGAGTTGCGAGTTCAATCCCTGAGCCAGGGAAGATCCCCTGGAGAAGGAAATGGCAACCCACACCACTATTCTTGCTTGGAGAATTCCACAGATAGAGGAGCCTGGCAGGCTATAGTCCATGGGGTTGCAAAAGAGTCAAATACTACTTGGTGACTAAACAAACAAACAAACAAACAAAAAACTCTGCAGTTAGGGGAAGGGAGGATAAAATAGTATTTGCCACCTTTGAGGCCAAATTTACCATTACTAATCCAAATACCTTGAATAACTCAAAACAAGAAGTTTTTGGAATGATCCTTATCTCTTTTCACTATAAACATAGTCATTCTGAGTGACAACCTTTCTTGTCCTTCATATCATCTGACATAGACTCTAGACTCCTCTGCCTCTCAAACCGAGTCTAGAGGAAAGGACAGTGTGCACGCATGCACCCACCTGTAATATACTTTCCTCTGACAATTAAAGTAAAGCAAACACACTTTCAACCTGCTGCAGACTCAGAAAGTCATGTTTTCTTAATAGTTGGGCTGTTGATCAAGCAGGAATACTGAGTACCTCCACCCCCAGCCACCTGGTATGGCTCAGCCCCTTGTACTCTGCCACTGTTTCAGGAGGACACACAGCCTACGCAATGGAGACTGCAAACCTGTTACCTGGGGGGAAGCTAAGAACAAAAATTCCATGGCCAGGAATCTACATTACAGAAACACTCTCACAAAGCTGCGAAGATGTGTACACATGAATTTTCACTGAGATGATTTTCATTATTTTGAAAAACCAGGTCTATGGCAAAGGGGCGGTAGATAAATTATGATGATTCTTACAGCTGAATTCTAGGCAAGTGTTAAGAATAATTCAGACTGAGCACTATGAGCAGACATAGAAAGAGGTCCAACATAAATTTTACATGAAAAAAAATCACATTGCAAACAATATATGTCAATTCTATTTTCATTTAAGAAACAAACTGTGTGTGTAATGGTGTACATAAATTAAACCACTAACAGCTATTATTAGGGCTGAAGAAGGAATTATTAAAAAATTCACTTTCAAAATCACACATTTTGGACTATCTTTAGTGCTTGACATAGGACCTTCTTTTACCCACGCCTCCCAATTATTTCTACCATTAATCAAAGAGCCATGAAAACCAGACAGCATGAAAAAGATGAGCCATAAGTGATTAAGTATATATTTCCTTTATCACAGTCCCTTTTTAACAACTTCATGAGTAATATATTTTCACTTTTGAAGACAAGAAGGAGACTACAATAATCACTTTAAAAAATTATCTGTAGTGATCTACCAGAGGGAAATACACTTATCATTTGCCTGGACAGCGGTCCAAACTGTTGCCCAAATGTTACTATACACACACACACACATATGCTGGCCTCTTCTTTTGTAGCTAATTTCTTTTCAGTATATTTTGAACAGCATTTTACATTAAAAATAAACTCATAATAATGATTAAACCTAAACAGTATTCTATTACATCAAGAATATATCAAGTGGTTGTTCATAACAATTCTTGGATTTAGAGGTAAATTTTTACTGGGTTTACAAAATATCCAAAGCATTTATGAGAAATTATATACACAATGTACACACGTTTTTCTAGAAAGGGAGCCAGCAATTCTCAGATTCTCCAAGGATTAAACAATAATTAGAGAGGGAAAAAACATAGTTGAGTGACCCTATGTTATAGATGCACAAGAGACGTCATGACTATATAAACAATTCCTTCTTGATCATTTTGTTTGTATCCAGTTTGCACTGTTATAAACAGTGCTATAAGTAAATCTAGGAGTTTTCAATTCTGATATTCAGGAAAACATGAAAGGCATGGAGTACTGCAATATTATTGAGACTCCTTGTGTTGAAAAACAGTTGAATGTGCTCCAGTTCAAACATCAATACAGAAGACATTTTCTTAGAGTCATCAAAGTAGAGATTAGAAACCCCTAGACACTGAATCCCAACAAGCTCAATTATACAAAGCCTGTCACTGACTGCCAAACCTAAGACAGTGATCAGCAGAAGAAAAGCAGAAAACTCAAAACATAAAAGAAGAGAGGAAAAGATAGGAACAGTTCAGCCATTAAGAAAAGAATGAAATAATGCCATTTGTAGCAACATGGATGGACCCAGAGATGATCAAACTTACTAAGTGAAGTGAGTCAGAAAAAGAAAGGCAAATAGCATATGATATTGCTTATATGTGGAATCTTAAAAAGTAACACAAATGAACTCGTTTCCAAAACCGAAACAGACTCACAGACAGATAAAACAAACTTATGGTTACCAAAGTAGAAAGGGACGGGGGATAAACTAAGAGTCTGAGATTAACATACATACACTGCTGTATATAAAATAGATAATCAACAGGAACTATACTCGATATCTTATCATAGCCTATAAAGGAAAAGAATGTGAATCCCTTTATGTACACCTGAATCTAATACAACATTGGAAACCAACTATACTTTAAAAAAAAAGAAATGGAAAAAAGATAGGCACAGGATGGGGGAAAAGAAAGAAATTAGTGCAGTTTTTTGAAATTACATCTGTTTTTTGACTGAGTCAGCCTTCCTTCCTTTTTACCTTCTTCTCCTAAGAGCACCTCCCTTTCCCTTTGGGGAACTGCCCCACCTCCATCACAGGTGGTATTGGTACATCTGTCAGTCAACAGTACCCAGCTCACTCTGGTCAAAGGAGTGAACTGCTGTAAGCTAGACCAAAAAACTTCTCTCATCCAGAAAGCTGAATCTCCTACAGAAATCCCAGGAAGGAGGACAACTGGAGCTGAGTCATCTAATAACAATACCCTATAAAATCAACCCATGGGTTCCTGCTACAGAGATTCCCCCAAGAACCCCAGGTTCCTGCCCTTCCCCAGATATGATTATTCAACTCTTCCTTCTGGTCTCCAAGTCTCAACAATATTCTTCCAGTTAACTCCTTCTTTTTGCTTTAGTTAGTGAGAGTCAGTGTCTATTGTTTGCAACAATGAAAACACAAGTCCTAATACAGTTAGAATTAGACCCATGGATATAGTGATAATACTTGGCCCATGGCCCACCCTTTGATTTTTTTTTTTTTTTTTTTTTTGTTGTTTTTAAAACACAGACACAGGCCCAATAATGCCAAGATACCTGCTAAGGTCGCACAGCTACTGATGACAGAGGCAGGACCAGGCACAGATCTGTCCTCAATAGAATATAAAAGTCTTAAGAACAGAAACAGGATCTTGTTTCACGGTGAGAACCCCATCCCTAAAACAGAGGGGTGGACAACTTAGTTAGTCAATAAAATGAATGCTGTTACTGTTGTGTAGTCATTGTTTTTGTTTCTCAACTTAAACACAAGGAGAAGTGTCCAAGATATACTATTAAATTAAAAAACACACTTTGCAAAATGCTATGTACTGTGTGATCTTATCTTTGTCATCTGAAAATGTACTGTAATATTTATAATTGCATTGTGTAAAAAAAAATTACCTGGAATTAGGTTCCCCCATTCTAACTGTTAAGAGTGGTCATCTCTGGGAGAAGAAAAGAAAAAAGCATTTTTAAAAAAATGTTTCAGTGTTATTTGAATCTTTGCAGCTTAAATATATCACTTTGTGATTAGAAAATAATTGCTTAAATTCAGGAAAGGGAATAAGGAAAAAGAAAAAAGGATGAAAAAGACATAAGGATAAGAAAGATGAGAAGGAAGAAAGTAAAAAAAGGAGGAAACAGAAGAGGATTAGAAGGCAGTGACATTCCCTCGGGCACTCCGCCATGGACTCCTTGGTGATCCTCAGGATTACTCACCTATATTCCATTTTCTTCCTTCCAGGCACGGGGTAAGATTGAACTTTCCACACCCTTGAAGTTAGACTGAGCCATGTGTCTTGCTTTGGCCAAAGAAATGTGAATGAAAGCAAGTCATGTCACAGTACCCAGCTCCCTCTGGTCAAAGGAAGTGAACTGCTGACCCAAGCTAGACCAAAAAGCTTCTCTCACCTAGAAAGCTGAATCTCCTACAGAAACCCCAGGAGGGAGGAGAATTGGAGCTGAGTCATCCAATAACAGTACCATACAAGATCAACCCATGGGTTCCTGCTACAGAGATTCCCCCAAGGGCAGAAGCCTTTAATGGTGAGTGATTTATCACATGCTCTTCCCTTATCTACAGCAATCACTGATGGCAGCCACTCCTTATGGCCTGGGTCCCCAAGTGAGGCTGACAGGAACACAGCCTCCCCTCAACTCCAACCCATGATGGATATGGAGCATAAGAGATCTCTGTTATAGACAGAATGTTGTGTCCATCCCCGCCCCCCTCAAATTCCTACGTTGACGCCCTGCCTTTGGGAGGTAACTAGGTTCAGATGAGGCTGTGAGGGTGGGGGCCTCCTGCTGGGATTTGTGCCCTTCTGAGAAGACAGCCCTGTCTTCACCTCTGTTGACTATGTGAGGACAAGAAGGCGGCTTTCTGTAAGCCAGGAAAGGAATCTCATCAGAACCCAACCATGCTGACACCCTGATCTGAGACTTGCCAATCTCCAGAACCATAAGAAATAAATTTCTTTTGTTTAAACCACCCAGTCTATGGTATTTTGTTGTTGAAGTCCAAGATTACTATTATAGTTTCCTACAGAAAGTCAATGCTATGTCAGTGCTAACCAAAGAGTCCAGGGCTATTTCTCTAGCATTGCTTATGCCATTCTCTCTCTCACCTCATGCACTACAACCACACCCACCCCATTCTGCTGAGCTTGTACAATTCTATTAGAAGTTGTCTGACTGTTTCATGATGCTACAGCTATATTTTTCACTCTCTTTTGAAGGCAACCAGCCCCTTTTTTTTCGCCTTTAAGCGGCCTTCTCAGACTATTCCATCTACCCACATGTAAGCCTAATCTAGATCTCCTTCCTAAAATGTCTGCTATCACCCAGGGCTTGTCACTTTGCACATTTTTTGTTTGGTTGGTTGGTTTTGGAGAACTTTTTTAGGTAACTTTTTTTTTTTAATTTTTGCATAGTACCTAGAGTTTCAGTATTGCATCCACTCAGCTTCCTCTTATGTTAACATAGCCGTGGTACATTTGTCAAAATTAAGAAATTAACATTCATATAATACAATTAATTAAATCACAGACTTCATTCAAATATTCCCAGTTTTCCTACTAATGTTATTTTTCTGTTCCAGGATCTAATTCAGGATATTACAATGCATTTACTCATCAAATCTCCTTAATCTCCTAAAATGTGTACAGCTTCTCAGTCCTTTTCTTCTTCTTCTTTTTTTTTTTTTAAGACCTTATAACTTGAAAAGTATTAGTCAGGTATCTTGTACAATGTCCTTGTACAATGTATCTTGTACATTGTCTGCTGTCTTCTCAGAACTAGTCTGGGATTATGGATTTGGGGGAAGAATATGACAAGGTGAGATAAGCTTCTCATCACACCACATCAGGAGTATACGACATCAATATGATTGATGGTTAGTAATGTCAACCGTGATTGCTTGGCTAAGCTGATGTCTACTATATTTCTTCACTGTATTGTTACTCTTTTTCCCTTTCCATATTTTTTTCTTCGAAAGAGGCACCAAGTCTAGCTCACACTCTAGAGAAGAATTAAGGTCCAACATCATTTTGGGTGGGGCTTCCCTGGTGTCTCAGTGGTAAAGAAGCTGCCTGCAATGCAGGAAACCTGGCTTCAATCCCTGGGTCAGGAAGATCTCCTGGAGGGGGAAATGGCAACCCATCCCAGTATTTTTGCCTGAGAAACTCCATGGACAGAGGAGCCTGGAGGCTACAGTCCATGGGGTGGAATAGAGTCAGACATGACTTAGCGACTGACAACAGCAACAGCAAAAATCATCTTGTATGCTCTCTCTCTCTCTCTCTCAGCTCTGGGGGGATGAGTTACTCCATCAAGTAAGCATCCCAATGGAGAAGGTCCTATGGCAAGGAACAGAACCCTCTGCCAATACAGGTGAATTTGGAAGTGCATTCTTCAGTCCCTGCTAACAACTTGACTGCACATTCATGAGAGATCCTGAGTCACAAATACAGTCTCAGATTCCTGAATCCTGAAACTATGTGAGCTAATAAATGTTGGCCATTTGCGGGTGATTTATTGTATAATAAGAGATAATCGGTTCACCAGAAAAGACTTTCACCTCTTTTGGCTTTTCTAGCCTTATCTTCTTTGTCCTTTCCTCTCTTTTCATGTCATTCCTCAACTTCTTGCCCTTGGCCGAAATGGCTACTGAATATCTTCCTCAAGACACCAGACCACCCTGAAGAACAGTCTCTCTAGGGACAGAGAAACCCACTGGCCCTAAATGGGTCATGTGACTGACCACTCTGGTCCAGTTCATGTGGATAAAATCAAGTTGTAGAAACATGGCTGCCTGGTGTCCAAGGTGTTGCATGTATGGAGAGGGACACTTCTCAGAGGAAGAGGGTTAACATGGAGCTGGTAGACACACCTCCAGTATCCAACTCTACATGCCTCACACTCTCAAAGGAGTGACAGATAAAACATAAGTTTTCTTCTGGACCCCAAATTCAGGAACTGATGATGAGAGACAAAAATGTGCAGAGCTGGTGAACCTCCTCAGGTTCTCCCCAAATATGCTATACCTACATAAGGAAAGTTATGTCCAACCTAGATAGCATATTGAAAAGCAGAGACATTACTTTGCCAACAAAGGTCCATCTAGTCAAGGCTATGGTTTTTCCTGTGGTCATGTATGGATGTGAGAGTTGGACTGTGAAGAAGGCTGAGTGCCGAAGAATTGATGCTTTTGAACTGTGGTGTTGGAGAAGACTCTTGAGAGTCCCTTGGACTGCAAGGAGATCCAACCAGTCTATTCTGAAGGAGATCAGCCCTGGGATTTCTTTGGAGGGAATGATGCTGAAGCTGAAACTCCAGTACTTTGGCCACCTCATGCGAAGAGTTGACTCATTGGAAGAGACTCTGATGCTGGGAGGGATTGGGGGCAGGAGGAGAAGGGGATGACAGAGGACGAGATGGCTAGATGGCATCACTGACTCGATGGACGTGAGTCTGAGTGAACTCTGGGAATTGGAGATGGACAGGGAGGCCTGGCGTGCTGCGATTCATGGGGTCGCAAAGAGTCGGACACGACTGAGCGACTGAACTGAACTGAACGTCCATATGGCTAGACTGATTCCACCTAGAAATGGCAGGAAGGATCTTTCCAAAAAAGGGATGACTTCAGAGACAAATGTGTGAAATTTAGCATGTTATGTTATAAACAATGGAGTTCACAGCTATGTAACCTCAGTCTCCATGGACATCCAGGGATATTTTCCATAAGTCTTTTATTTGTCAGTAAGGTGAAAGCTCTTAAAAGGATTGGTTTAAAAATAAATACACTGTGGGTGAACTGCTTGAGGCAAAGCGTGAACAAAGAAACAAGTGTCCAGATGAGTTAATACTAGGCTTGGAAGGAGTTCCTTTAGGGTTTCCAGATGTTGAAGACATCTAGCTCACTTTACTACTTGGTATCCAGCAACAGCAGGATATTAATGACTAGTACTGTTGAAATCTAGCTCTCAGCCAGGAGGCAATGGAAATGGCAAAAGCTGTGTCATAAAGTAACAGTCTACACGAAAATACAATTTCTGACACTGCACAGAAATACTAAAATTAGCTTTTACAATGTGAGAACTGCCTCGGATTTTCAATTGCTTTGATATTTTAATATAGATGTGATTAACACACACACACACACACATCAGAGCAACTGGAAAATACATAACATATCCAAATTTCAGAATCCATCACAAACACAGGTTATGTGAAAACATTTATTTCAATACTGTTTAAAATATCCTTGAGATAAAGGATGCAAAATGAAGGACATCCCTGGTGGCTCAGTAGTATAGAATCTGCCTGCCAATGCAGGAGACACGGGTTTGATCCCTGGTCTGAGAGGATCCACATCCCATGGAGCAACTAAGCTGTGCACCACAATTACTGAGCCAATGCTCTAGAGCTGGGGAGCCACAACTACTCAGCCCATGTGCCACAACTGCTGACACTCGAGTGCCTAGAGCCAGCACTCGGCAACAAGAGAAGTCACCGCAATGAGAAGTCCACAGGCACCACCCTCTAGTCTCAACTAGAGAAAAAATGCCCGTGCAGCAAAGAACACCCAGCACAGACAAAAATAAATAAAATTTAAGTAGGACGTTAGAATTAAATTTTTCAAAAAAGGATGCAAAATGAATCCCTCCCAAGTGCAAAGTTATCGTGTTCAGCTCACAGCTAGACTCTTGCTAATCATTCCCTCCAGATTCAAAAGAGGGCTGATCACATCAATAATAAAGACTGCTAAATGAAAAACCTCCCCAAATCTTCTGAGTCATCAGGTTGTAGCTGGAAAACATCAGACATGAGCTGCAGAATTCTATGGGTTTAAAAATAATCCTTTTTACTTTTAAGCCTGTCCTCTTGAATTTGGCTAAAGAATTTCAGTACTCCTCTTCTCATGGCTCTTATCTTTAGAGAGAGCATTGCACCACATTAGAAGCAATAATTCATGTATTCCCTGGTGGCTTAAGACAGTAAAGAACCCACCTGCAATGCAGGAGACCCAGGTTAGATCCCTGGGTTGGGAAGATGCCCTGGAGAAGGGAATGGCAACCCACTCCAGTATTCTTGCCTGGAGAATCCCATGGACAGAGGAGCCTGATGGGCTACAGTCTATGGGGCCACAGAGTCGAACAGGACTAAGCAACCAACACACACCACAAGGATAGTGCTTAACCAGAGAAGGGAACACTCAGGAGACCCCAGAGATGACACTGAGTAGCGTGTATGGCTGGGCTCTTGTTGGTCCTGTGCCTTTTGCTCTCAGCTCCATTCCTTAGGCAGCAACATTCCTCAGGCTCTGTTGCCCTCTGGCTTTCAAGCAGTTTGGCCAATGGGAGGCACTGGTGCAAGGCCGAAGGACTAGAGGAGAGCAGAAGCTGCTATTCTTTCCCTGGACTCTCTGAGTCACAGGGTACCTCTGATATGGTTGTGTCTGCTCTATAGCTTCCTTTCTATAGGGAAGCTCCTCTCTCCCTGATCTCAGTTCCTGCCTGGCAGCCTATTATGATTCCAGCTTCCAGCATATGGCCCCAGATATTGGGCTCTGCTAACTTATACCAAATAACTTACGTGGAAACTTTCTCTCTCCAGTCCTAAGGCTAGGACTAGCTTCCTAACTATTTCTAAACTCGTGTCCCCTATATCATTTTTCAGTTATTTCATCATCTGTGTAACCAATCCCCTATACTAACTCCTCTGTTTGATACACCTAGTTGCTGTTGTTCAGTCACTCAGTTGTGTCTGACTCATTGCGACCCCATGAATTGCAGCACACCAGGCTTCCCTGTCCTTCACCATCTCCCAGAGCTTGCTCAAACTCATGTCCGTTGAGTCGGTGATGCCATCCAACCATCTCCTCCTCTGTCACCCCTTCCCTTCCTGCCTTCAATTTTTCCCAGTGTCTTTTAATTTCATGGCTGCAGTCACCATCTGCAGTGATTTTGGAGCCCAAGATAATAAACTCTGTAATTGTTCCCATTGCTTCCCCATCTATTTTCATGAAGTGATGGGATCAGAGGCCATGATCTTAATTGTTTTAGTGTTGAGTTTTAAGCCCACTTTTCCACTCTCCTCTTTCACTTTCATCAAGAGGCTCTTTACTTCCTCTTCACCTTCTGCCATAAGGGTGGTGTCATCTGCATATGTGAGGTTATTGATATTTCTCCTGGCAGTCTTGATTCCAGCTTCTGCTTCATCCACCCCAACATTCTGCATGATGTACTCTGCATATAAGTTAAATAAGCAGGGTACCAGTATACAGTCTTGACCTACTCCTTTCCTGACTGGGAACCAGTCCATTATTCCATTTCTGGTTCTAACTGTTGCTTCTTGACCTGCATATAGGCTTCTCAGGAGGCAGGTAAGGTGGTCTGGTATTCCCATCTCTTTAAGAATTTTCCACAGTTTGTTGTGATCCCACACAGTCAAAGGCTTCAGAATAGTCAATGAAGCAGATGTTTTTCTGGAACTCTCTTGCTTTTTTGATGATCCAGTGGATGCTGGCAATTTGATCTCTGGTTCCTCTGCCTTTTCTAAATCCAGGTTGAACATCTGGAAGTTCTCAGTTCACGTACTGTTGAAACCTAGCTTGGAGAAGTTTGAGCATTACTTTGCTAGTGTGTGAAATGAGTGCAATTGTGTGGGAGTTTGAATATTCTTTAGAATTGCCCTTCTTTCGGATTGGAATGAAAACTAACCTTTTCCAGTCCTGTGGTCACTGCTGAGTTTTCCAAATTTGCTGGCATATTGAGTGCAGCGCTTTTACAGAATCATATTTTAGTATTGGAAATAGCTTAGCTGAAATTCCATCACTTCCACTAGCTTTGTCTGTAGTGATGCTTCCAAAGGCCCACTTGACCTTGCACTCCAGGATTTCTGGCTCTAGGTGAGTGATCACACCATCGTGGTTATATGGGTCATTAACATTTTTTTTGTAGAGCTTCTTCTGTGTATTCTGGCAACCTCTTCTTAATATCTTCTGCTTCTATTAGGTCCATACCATTTCTGTCCTTTATGGTGCCCATCTTTGCATGAAATGTTCCCTTGGTATCCTTAATTTTTTTGAAGAGATCTCTAGTCTTTGTTTTCCTCTATTTCTTTGCACTGATCACTTAGGAAGGCTTTCTTATCTCTCCTTGCTATTCTTCTCTGCATTCAGATGGGTATCTCTTTCCTTTTCTCCTTTGCCTTTAGCTTCTCTTCTTTTCTCAGCTATTTGTAAGGCCTCCTCAGACAACTGTTTTGCCTTTTTGCCTTTTTTTTTCTTGGGGATAGTTTTGATCACCGCCTCCTGTACAATGTTACTAACCTCTGTCCATAGTTCTTCAGGCACTCTGTCTATCAGACCTAATACCTTGAATCTATTTGTCACGTCCACTGTATAATTCTAAGGGATTTGAAAAACACTGAATAGTCTAGTGTTTCCCTTTCCCTACTTTCTTCAATTCAAGTCTGAATTGGCAATAAGGAGTTCATGATCTGAGCCACAATCAGCTACCAGTCTTGTTTTTGCTGAGTGTATAGAGCTTCTCCATCTTTGGCTGCAAAGAATATAATCAATCTGATTTCGGTATTGACCATCTGGTGATGTCCATGTGTAGAGTCTTCTCTTGTGTTCTTGGAAGAGGGTGTTTGCCATGACCAGTGTTTTCTCTTGGCAAAAATCTGTTAACTTTTGCCCTGCTTCATTCTGTACTTCAGGGCCAAACTTGCCTGTTCCTCCAGGTATCTCTTAACTTCCTACTTTTGCATTCCAATCCCCTATTATGAAAAGGACATCTTCTTTTGATGTTAAGTTTTAGAAGGTCTTGCAGGTCTTCATAGGATGGTTCAACTTCAGCTTCTTCAGCATTAGTGGTTGGGGTATAGATTTGGATTACTGTGATATTCAATGGTTTGCCTTGGAAATGAACAGAGATCATTCTGTCATTTTTGAGACTGCATCCAAGTATTGCATTTCAGACAATTTTTTTGGTTATGAGGGCTACTAACCCCTCTTTTTCTTCTAAGGGATTCTTGTCACAGTAGCAGATATAATCATCATCTGAATTATATTTCACCCATTCTGTTTCATTTTAGTTCACTGATTCCTAAAATGTTGATGTTCACTCTCGCAATCTCCTGTTTGACCACTTCCAATTTACCTTGATTCATGGACCTAATATTCCAGGTTCCTATGCAATAGTGCTCTTTACAGCGTCGGACTTTACTTCCACCACCAGACACATCCACAACTGGGAGCTGTTTTAGCTTTGGCTCAGTCTCTTCATTCCTTCTGGAGCTATTTCTTGACTCTTCTCCAATAGCATATTTGGCACCACTGACCTGGGGAGTTCATCATTCAGCATCATATCTTTTTGCCTTTTCATACTATTCATGGGGTTCTCAAGGCAAGAACGCTGAAGTGTTTTGCCATTCCCTTTTCCAGCGGACCACATTTTGTTAGAACTCTCCACCATGATCCTTATGTCTTCGGTGGCCCTACATGGCATGGGTCATAGTTTCATTGAGTTAGACAAGTCTGTGATCCATGTGATCAGTTTGGTTAGTTTTCTGTGATTGTGGTTTTCATTGTCTGCCCTCTGATGGATGAGGATAAGAGGCTTATGGAAGACTCCTGATGGGAGGCACTGGCTGTGGGGAAAAGTGGATCTTGCTCTGGTGGGCAGGGCCATGCTAAGAAAATCTTTAATCCAATTTTCTGCTAATGAGTGGGGCTGTGTTTCCTCCCTGTAGTTTGGCCTGAGGTAAGGGTATTGGGGGTAATGGATATACCCAGAGTAACTTCAGTTTTCTTGTCTAGACCCTAAATGATGCAGGGACACAAAACCAACATGCTTGCATTCAAGTCAAAAGTAACAAAACTATATGACTAAAGGAGTAATTTGGATAGTCCAAAAAGTGTTCACAGAAGGCAGAAACCAGAGAAGTCTAGAGATGAAGTTTTCCTGTGGTGCATCATAGTTCCCAGTGTGACCCTTCTTCTACATCTTGACCTTATAGCTTCAGCGCCTACAAAGAATGGTCTTTCCCTCTTAGTATGAGTCAGCCAAATTTCTGAGGACTTACTAAGTTATGACATTGTTGGCACAGGATGCTGCTTTCCCTTACTTACGGTCTGCTCAGCTCTGGCCCCAAAAGAACTGAGCACAACAATAATGCTAACAGACATGCACGGAACAGTAATTCTGGGTAAGGAACCTTTAATCGGTTATTTCATTTATTTTACCTCACAACCTCATAAAGTAGGTATTATTATTTCCGTTCTTAAGAGGGGGATTTTCAGACTTAGAAATTAAACATGCTATCTCTGAACATGGTTGTCTACTGCTGCGTCTTCAGGGAGGATTGCACCTTCACTGGTCCTGCTCCTCCTAGAAGTCCCAGGGAGGGAAGGTTCCAGAAGATATTGAGAATAGTGGAGGATCTAGAGGAGGTATAGTCCATGGGGTTGCAAAGAGTTGGACACAACTGTACGACTTTCACTTTCAGAAAAGGGAGCCTTCCTGTGGAAAATTTTGCAAATGAAGCCCAGGAGGTACATTTAAACATTAATTGGATTCTCTGCTAAGGGGATGATGTTAATATAAAACATAATCTTTGTTGTTACTTAGTCCCTAAGTCATGTCCGACACTTTGCGAGCCCATGGACTGTGTAGCCTGCCAAGCTCCACTGTCCATGGGATTGTTCAGGCAAGAATACTGGAGTGGGTTGCCATTCTCTTCTCCAGGGAATCTTCCCAACCCAGGGATCGAACCTGCATCTCTTGCATTTGCAGGCAGATTCTTTACCACTGAGCCACCAAGGAAGCCCATGACCTTTGTAGGTAGTAACAACTGACTCAATTTGGATTCCTTTTATAAGAAAGGCTTTGGCTTACTTCTAGAGGGATCTGAAGACCTTCTCTTATTTAAAATAAACAGTATTAATATTGTGTTCAGAGTCTCCACATGAGCACAATTATTTGAAGCCCATTGATAATTCCCATCATTAAAAAAAAAAAAAAAAGGCAAAGTTACCAAATTTAGAAACGGAATAATCACACTCTCCTGAAGAAAACTCATTACCATCTACCTCATCCTCCATAAAAAATGTATAGAAAAACAATTTGGGTTATTTTTATTGCATTCCTAACCACAGCCCAGTGCATTGCAGTGATCTTTCTTGCATGTCATGTTGAAAAGAGTACGTACACAGTTTTCACAGAGTGATAGTTAAGATCATCTTCCTACACAGATACCTGCTAAGGGTTTTTAAAAATTTAATTGCACCTGTTCAAAATTAGGACCTCTGAGCTTTTGAATGGGTCAGCAAAAAGCAAAACTGAGCCCAGGATTCAAACCCCCTACACACAGATGCACATGCACATGTGCACACACACACACACATCCATTCATACAGTTGTATGCCTCCATTTAACTTCCCTGATGCAAGGCTGAAAGTGTAAATCTATACCTCTACCCAGGGATGAGGATCTGGTCTGGAGAATGAAGGATTAAAATGAATAATTTAAAAATACTGCACAATGAGAACAGCAACCCTCTTCCAAACCTTGGCTGTGCAGAACTACAGGTGGTCCAATGAAGTCATGCAGCCACCACTGACATGAACCCTTTATAAAGTCCTGCCAGCTCCATGGAAAAGAGCATTCCTGCAGAAGGATGGAGCTCAGGGTTGGAAAACAGAGTGCTGGGCTATGCTCAGTCACTTCAGTCATGTTTGACTCTATGTGGCACCATGGACTGTAGCCTACCAGGCTCCTCTGTCCATGGAGTTTCCCAGGCAAGAATACTGGAGTGGGTAGCCATTCCCTTCTCCAGGGGATCTTCCTGACCCAGGGATTGAACCTGTGTCTCTTGCATTGCAGGTGGATTCTTTACCGCTGAGCCACAGGGAAAGCCCTAGAAAATAGGGAAACCCACTTTAATATTTGATATACACGAAAAAAGGTAAGAAAAAGTATCCTTTCTATCCCCTGTAAATAAAAAGTCTAATTAAAATGTCAGGGGTCAATTTGAGCATCTTTGGCTTGCAATCTAAATGCAATAATGTGCCATTTCATACTATGAAGAGGAATTCTGAGAAAGGTAGAAGATGATCTGAATCTGATTTAGTTTCAAAATTCAAATTGATTTCATTAATTTCCAAATTTGATGGTGCTGTAAACAGAATGCTATGGGAAATTTTAAAGGCTTATCTCTAACTCTGCAGCCTTGGTCCCATTATCTGATCTCAATTTATAAAATGGGCATATTAACCCTTGCCTTACAGGCAGGGAATTATTTAAGAGTTAAACTGAAAAGTTTTATTTTTCCATCATGATACTTTCTAAGGTAAAATGTTATTTACTCTATTTCCTCATGAAAATTACATTCTTCAGATTTTCTGAATACTTTAAAATTTCAGTATGTGAAGTGAAAGTCACTCAGCCATGTCAACTCTGTGACCCTAAAGAATAGTCCATGGAATTCTCCAGGCCAGAATACTGGAGTGGGTAGCTGTTCCCTTCTCTAGGAGATCTTCCCAACCCAGAGATTGAACCCAGGTCTCCCGCATTATAGGTAGATGCTTTACCAGCTAAGCCAGCAGGGAAGCCCAATTTTCAGTATATTTTTTTCTTAATTTTTAAAGATGAACCTAAGAACAACTGCTTGGGGGAAGCGGGAATTGTAGCATGATTTTCTTTCTGCTTTTTATAGCTGGAGTAAAATTAATATAGCTAAGGCTAGTGGGGAAAATTTCAGGAGTTACACATTTTACAAAAATAATAGTTAAGAGGCATATATTAAACTTGCTTATGTTTAATAGTTAGAATGATACAATATCTTCAGGGACTGGATTTGTGTCAAATATTTCTTCTTATTTTTAATATTTAAACAACAAAAAAGAAACCCAAAGTGCTACAAGTTAGACAAACCCTGAATAATCTTCCCAAATGTAGCATGTTATAAACTTCATTGTTTTTTATTATTGATACAATAGTTAGGAATATACTCCAAAGGAAACATGATGAAACAATTCCCAGGGGAAGCAAAGACTTTGAGTTTCCCTTTTGGTGTAAGTTCTTTGCTCAGTACATACGAAGGGAATGCAGCCAGGCAGGTCCCTCAGATGTTCATTAGCGCTAATGGGAGGACCATGACCAAGGCATGCAGGGTAAGTGTGCAGCTTTCGAAGGGCTGGGTTATTTGGACGGGACAAGAAGCATCTGAGTGATCAGCACCTTTAGCATTTGTCATCTGGGGATCTCTTCTTTTTCAAAGAATGTATTCCTGTTATTTTTTAAATTGGTCTTCATATTTTTTTGAAAGCAGAATACTTTTCCAGAGATGAATAAAATGGTAGATTATTTTACTATAATTACCAGACTAGTGGAAAAAACTGAGTCCTTTCCGTATTCCTTTTAGATTCAGAAGGTAGGTTTGGGGAAAAAAAAAAGGTGTCATTAAAGAACCAATAGCAGAGTCACTTGGACTTTGTTTTAGAAAGTCGATGACAAAGACAATTCTTCTGCCAATGACTTTGACTGATCTCTAGAGTCTAGATTTGGTGGAGACCGCTGCTGGCAACATGAGGTTGGACCAGATGACACATAATATGGGACATAAAAGTACAGATGAAAAAAAGGAAAAAAAAAAAGTACAGATGAAGCCAAGTGTTCATGTTCTGATATGGCCTCATGATTCATGATGTGACCTTGAATAACTCCTCCAACACAGCTGCCCTGTCTGTCCAATGGGTAACAAATTCATACTTCATATACTACTGAAGATCTATTAATTTATAAGGTGAACTTAGAATTCTTCCAGTGATGTTTGTTATTCAGATTTGGAAGC
The DNA here is from genome assembly GCF_000754665.1 of Bison bison bison. Lineage (NCBI taxonomy): Eukaryota > Metazoa > Chordata > Mammalia > Artiodactyla > Bovidae > Bison > Bison bison. Next base: position 789,345 of record NW_011495035.1, on the reverse strand, counting down.
TGGCAAAGACATTCTATCCCACCACATTCTGAATTACAGGACAAAGAACCTTAAGCATTTTGCAAGTATCTCAAACTACGATGTGGAGAAGGAAATGGCAACCCACTCCAGTATTCTTGCCTACAGAATCCTGTGGACAGAGAAGCCTGGTGGGCTGCTGTCCACAGGGTCACACAGAGTCAGACACGACTTAAGCACCTTAGCATGCGTGCACGCATTGGAGAAAGAAATGGCAACCCACTCCAGTATTCTTGCCTGGAGAATCCCAGGGATGGGGGAGCCTGGTGGGCTGCTGTCTATGGGGTCAAACAAAGTCAGACACAACTGAAGCGACTTAGCAGCAGCAGCAGCAAATTACGATGGCTGTTTATAGTCTTATATGTTTTTACAGTTGCATCAATGACCATAGCCTTTAATGAGAATCAACTACAACAGATATACCTTAATGACCAGTGCTGGCCCTTGATGGAACAAATGATGCTTTTTGATAACCTAAGTGATTAGGCCTGTGTAGTTCTATAGATATGATGACATATATGAGTTCAAAATAGGAAGCTTCTTGTGTCATGAATTTGAGGGAAACAATAACTAGTCTGAAAATATATTATCTAACATTGGAAGCAAGTCAGTTTCTTTGATGGCATAGTAGATTACACAACAAATTTTTAGGGGCTATGTTGTGCAAAACTTTTTCTTTGAAGTAAAGGGAATTGATCGTGTTTTGTTTGTTGGGCGTGTGTGTGTTTGTGTGTCTATGTTTGCTGTGTACACTGGTTGAATTTGCTTATGTTACAACTCCACTGTAAATACCTGGAGGACAAGAACTGTGTTTCTAATGCCCAGCACACAGGAATAAGTACTTAGAGGGTGCTTATTAATGGTTTTTGTTGTTAGTGCAGTAACTAATTGCAGCTTTTAACATAATTACTGTGTAGAGCAGCTTTGAGCCATTGAACAGAAATATGCTGGGTCAGTGCTCTGGAGTCCTTGACAAACACATGGAAGGATTCCTACCAGCCTTCTTAGCTCGTGATTCTGAGTCCTTCCTCTCAGCTCTCTGCCCTACTTCAGGCTGACAAAGTTCCTATCCCACTCTCCCCGTCCAATGGCCATCGTGAGTCACTGGAGGCAGACACTGGTAAGCCATTCCCTCCAGTCTGGCCTGGCCCACACTCCAGCTCATCACTCTTCCCTTGTGACTCCATGGCCACACCTGTAATTTCATGTATCTAGTTCCACGAGCCAGTCTGAACCCTGCTCAGCTCTCTTCATCTGCCAGCGTGGGGTGTGCAGCCCTTGGGAGTGTGACCCACAGACCTCCAAGTGGAGGGCGGATTGTTGCCACAGCCTCAGCCGCTGTATCTGACACGCATCACTCTGTTTGGGCTGACGCTATGCTTCCTGTGGCCAGGGACCGAGCATGGAGGGATACTGAGGCAGGTCTGTTCATGGAGGGCGCAAAGCTTCTTTGATGGGCAACTTTGGCTCGAGGGCTCCTGATGGTCTTGCCAAAGTTTCCTTGGAACTGCATTTAGGACCTCCTTCTCTTTTTCACTGGGACCAGATTTGCAACAAGGTCACCTATCCTCTCCATTTTCTCTCACAGACATTTCTCCTAGTGAACTTTGTCCATTTAATCCTGCGTTAGTACTTGTTTCTGAAAGGACCCAAGCTGACATACTGAAGGTGGGCTTTTACATTAAGATGGCAAATTGTATGTGGGGATTGTCGATCTTATGAGAAGTTCTGGAATGAGAACAGCCCTTCAGAGTTGCCCCCCTGCCCCAGTGGTGTGGCTCTTAGAGTCTTGAGTTGAGAAGGATTCTGAAAACATGGGCTTTAGGCTAATGCGCTGCCACTCCTCCTTTCTGTACCCATGACAGACACCGCTAATTGATCATATGTACCTATGAACCACAGCAGTGCTGAGTGAGCAATCAGCCGTCAGCACAAGTGCTTATGGATGTCAGGCTCTTGTCATTATGCTTCAGACCTGACTGCAGAACCTAAATATGAAAGTGGTGTGTGATGACTGTTTGATTTTTGGAGGTTCACTCCTTCACCAGGGTTCCTTTGTCAAGGTTTTCTAGCAACTCTCGGAATGCCTGCATGTTCCACAAGTCTGGGCTGGTTAATGCATGCCATCTCCATTAGTCACCCAGTTCTGCATGTCCCCACTCACCACTTGCCTCTACCATGATGGAGAAGACTGTTTTCTACTACTTCTAACTTCTTTATTACATGACTTCGAAAATTGTGTATTAAGTGAACGCATATACATAACTTGAAAAGTCTAACAAAGGTAGTCCTTAAAGTTTTAAAAATTTTAAGTTACTCCTTGCAATGTCCTTCATTTCTGACACCCAGAAGCAATGCCTCCTTAACTCTACTAGCTGCCTCCCCTAGTAATTACTTATTTCTAGAATTTTGCACGTACTAAGGTATCCACTGACTTTTATACACTTATACACACATACATACACTTGTACACACATACACTTATACCCACTCCACTCCAAAACCAAGCAATAATATATAGACATTATAGGAAGCATAATCTGCAGAGATGAAGATTTTCATTGAATAAGGTAGTCTTATATGTTCTCCCGCAGAACAGTTAAAATCCTCAAGACCCTCCAGGAAGGGTCTTCCATCACATTTGTATATCAATGTTTTCCCCCTAACCAAGGGACATTTAGCCACAAAATAATGGCAAGTGTCCATCTCCTGCAAACAGAAAATGGCTCCATTGGGAACATTTGCAATCATAGGATTTGTTTTTCCATGTAATAGAGCCTAATCAGAGAAGGCAATGGCACCCCACTCCAGTACTCTTGCCTGGAAAATCCCATGGATGGAGGAGCCTGGTAGGCTGTAGTCCATGGGGTCGCAAAGAGTCGGACACGACTGA
>NW_011495035.1:762126-786334 GCF_000754665.1 Bison bison bison | reverse complement strand
TCTTGCCTGGAAAATCCCATGGATGGAGGAGCCTGGTAGGCTGTAGTCCATGGGGTCGCAAAGAGTCGGACACGACTGAGCAACTTCACTTTCACTTTTCACCTTCATGCACTGGAGAAGGAAATGGCAACCCACTCCAGTGTTCTTGCCTGGAGAATCCCAGGGATGGGGGAGCCTGGTGGGCTGCCGTCTATGGGGTCGCAAAGAGTCAGACACAACTGAAGCGACTTCGCAGCAGCAGCAGCAGCAGCAGAGCCTAATATTTATAGCCAATGTCTGTTAAATCAGTCATTAACGGGTTCAAATTCCAGCCATGTAACTTTCGAACAGTCAGTCCTTGAGACAATTATTTCATTTCCTATGCTTCAGCTTTCTCATCTGAAAATGGGAAGAGTTGGAGAACCCACCTTAGAGAGGTGTTGCTAAAGTTAGCTGAGGAAATTCACGTGAAAGATCTTCACACAGTGCTTAATTCAATAAATATTAACCACCATTATTATTCATTAAAAGTGTGGCTGTCTTTTCTGCTTCACAGTTACAATACATTGAGTAATTCATTACTTATTAAGATAGGACATAAGTGATGTAAACTGAAAAATCTAGGCTGCTATATGGAGACTACCAATTAAAAACCATGGATGTCAGAGGTCAGAGTAGATGTTTAGCCCCAGCTAGTAAGATGATCCCCTTATGTGGCTTGAATCCCATTTCAATGAGTTAAGAAAGAGGCCCTCAATTCTGTAGGGGGTTTTTTTTGGTGTTTTTTTTTTTTTTTTTTTTTTTTTTCTTCTTCTCCTGACATGAGGGAGAGGCTTCAGGAATCCTTGGCCAATTTAAAGCTTGACCAATTTAAACCTGACAATTGCCTGCCAGTCTGCACTGTTCAAAAGATGAGTGATAATGAGGAGTTTCCTAATTACCAGGGTTTCAGGCTTGTCAGATTATAAATCTCTTCATGAGATGTAGCTAATTGGTATTGTCAAGGAGAGAAATTCAGAAAGACTTAGATAATAAGCAGATATTGAATTCAGTTCAGATGACTATTTTCTATTGTTTCTGGTCATAGATAGCCCTGTTATATAATACATCTCCCATCTCTCTGCTCACATGTTGGAGGGTTTTGTCCCTCCTCCTTCTTCCTCAGTGGTACACTGGTAAGAAGTGAAGTTTGTGGGATATTATTCCTTCTTGTCTCTGGAGGGTTGAAAAAATCTAAACCTAAAATCACATAGATAGCATTTCACTAGATTAATTTTTAAAGCTCAAGAACCATGTTTTGTGAAAGGAACCTGAATTTTTAAAAATGGAAGACAAAGTTCCAGCTCTAATCTTGCTACTTTATAACACATGGGAACAGGAGTTCTGCCCCTTCAGTCTCAGATTCCTCTCTGTAAAGCAAAGAAAGGAACATTCATTTCACAAAAGTTTCTAAAAGGTAAATTAGATAAACACATAAGCGCAGTGGCTGTCCATAGGAGGTAGCTGGTAACTTTTTAAATTAAGAAAGTAGAACTCTTATTAGGTAGGGTTGTTTTTTTTTTTTTAAATACAATTTCCAGGCACATCTTTTTGCTCTGAAAAATAGTGTTTTATGGCTTAAAAACTCATTTTTCTTTTTAGTGGTGAATAATGTTCCACTGTCTGAATGTACACAGGCTATTATTTTTCCATTTACCTACTGAAGGACATCTTGGTTGTGTCCCAGTTTGGGCAATCATGATTACAGCTGCTATAAATAGCTGTGTGCAGGTTTCCATCTCTTCAGGTAAATACCAAGAAGCATGATTGTTGGATCATATGGTAAGGGTATGTGCAGCTTTACAAGAAACTACCAAACTGCCTTCCAAAGTGGCAACTGCATAGAATTTTCACGTTATCATGAAATCAAAGTCAACTTTTAATTTCTTTTCTACAATTTAAAATATAAAAACCATTCCTTAGTTGTATAACATACAAAAACTAGTGGTAAACTGGATTCGCCTATCCTAGAGTAATTTGTTGACTGCTCCTTTGTCATCTAATTTAAATTACTTTTTTTTTTCCTTCGACAAACATTCATCTTAGCATCAGAGTTCTCATCTTTAAAATGGAATGGTCAGTGGACCCAATATAACAGAACTGCTTGAGAATTATGTGGAAAGATCTATGTGGTAGTCTTCCATCTCCATACACTAATACACGCACATTTTCTTGGTGTTTTATGAGTCAGGATTCTTTCAAGTGAGCGAGTGAGTGAAAGTCGCTCAGTCTGTCCAACTGTTTGCGGCCCCATGGACTGTAAGCCCACCAGGCTCTCCTCGGTCCATGGGATTCTCCAGGCAAAAATACTAGAGTGGGTTGCCATTCCCTTCTCCAGGGGATCTTCCCAAACCAGGGATCAAACCCAGCTTTCCTGTTTTATCTTCTTTTAGTTTTGCTTCCTTTTGGTCTTTACCCTACTGGGGTCTTTGGGAACTGTGCGTATGTGTAACAGCATCTACCATACTGCTTCATTTTAGCTTAGGCTGGATTTGAAGAGCCAAAACAGGAAAAGACTTAAGGAGACCTGAGACTCTCACAGAGAAATAAATTAGAGCTGCTGTTTCTTTTAGCTTTGCTTTCCTGTTCTTTATTTTTTTTTTAATGTAGTCTCTCCTTCATCATTTCATACTGTAAGAAAGTGAAATCACTAAAGGCAAATAACCTTATGAACCTGCTGAGTGTGAAGAGAAAAGGCCATGGTACAGATGAATGGATTAGAAGGGAGACACCTAACTCTAGGGGTGTATGACTCAGGATTCTTTCAAGTGCAGGTAATAAAAATCCAATTCACACTGACTTCAACAATAAAGACTATTTGTTAGCTTATATGGGCCTTCCACGATGGCTCAGATGGTGAAGAGTCTGCCTGCAATGCAGGAGACCTGGGTTTGATCCCTGGGTCAGGAAGATCCCCTGAAGAAGGAAATGGCAACCCACTCCAATATTCTTGCCTGGACAATTCCATGGACAGAGGAGCCTGAAGGGCTACAGTTCATGGGGTCGCAAAGAGGTTGGACATGACTGAGCGACTAACACTGCTCTCTAAACTGTTAGCTTATACAAACAAAAAGCTCAAACACAGCTGCATCCAGAGGTTTAGGAAATGTCACCAAGGAAAGATCCCTCTCCATCATCCTTCCATGCAGTTTTCTTCCTTGTTGACCATACTGTCAGACATCTTTTCTTCCAAGGATGGCATCTGGCAGCTCCAGGCTTACATCATCCCAAGTTTACATTCAATGTAAAAGGAGCATGTCTCTTCTTCAGGTGCTCAAGCAAAATGTCAGAATTAGCTATTACTGAGCCAGACTGGCCTGACATAGGATAAATATTCATCTTTGACTGTATTACCATGATTGCATGGATGTGACATTCTGCGGTTGGGATCTCTGTCACACATCTACTCCTGGAGCAAAGGGTAAAGGCGAGGTGAAAGCAGATCCATTCAACAACACGAACTAAGAGTGGGAGGAAGATGCTCCTCCAAAACAAAGTCACCATGCTATTATCTGATTTAAAAAAAGAAGAAGAAGAATGGACGTGGGCAGCAAAACTCACAAATATAAACTTCAGAGTTCTTAATCACAGATTCCGATATCATTGAGAGTCTGGCCTAATTTCTTGCCAACGCCACAGCAATGAAATGAGAGATATTTGCATAACTGATGATTCTGTTTTTTTAGTTGTTGATTTTATTGGGTGTTTTGCAATGTTTCAAAGAACTGTGTCTTTTCGGTCTTTATGTTGTTTGTCTCTCCCAAGAGAAATGACTTCAGAGAATTAGATTGCTAAGGTTTAATCTCTCCCATGAGGCCTAACATGAATAGCACTCTCCTCTCTTGCACCATTTCTTTATTCTCAACAAATTCCTTCCTTCCAATGAGTCTACTAGACACTGAAAGCTCAACCACAGAAAGTTTAAGCTTTCTGATCAACCAGCAGGCATTCAGTGGGTACAATAAAGAGAAGAACAGACCTCAGAATGCTGTTTCATCCACTGCTTTCAGTAAGGATACAGTTAGATCACTCAAGACAGCCTAATGTTTTTCTTCAGGGAATTCACTAGTGATAGTCCAAAAACAAAGTCTGAGATTTAATAAACACAAAAGTATACCCCATTAACTATAACCATTCGTTGTAGCAGGGTTGACTAGGGTATTTCTTTTAAATCTCTGCCCTTTTTTGGCCATTAAAATGTGCCCTCTAACAACCATGCTCCGATTAAAAATAAATATTTTCTTTCAAAAAAATGGACCCAACCTTGGTTCTTTTCCTATCTGTCACTGGAGCTGGGGTCTCTGGACTGATCACTCCCCACCAGGAGCTGTATTGTCCATTTGCTCCAGTGACCAATATATTCACCATTTTTCTCATGTGCCATAATATGTAAAATTTGGGACACACAGTTGTAACTGCCTTCTATCCAGCTTTCTTACCATCACCAGGCTAATCCTTTTTTTTCACAAAGCTAATGGTTTCCCGCTTAGAAAACTACCTCATATTTTATCGTTCTCTCAACATCTTAAGTTTCCCATGTACACAGTCCAAAAATTCCTACCACCTGATTTAAACTTGCTTTTCAGTTTTCTGCCCAGACCTCTGCAAAAAATACACTTCTGCCAAGTGGACTGACTTAGCGTCTTCTAGGAATGCCTTATTATTTCTGCCTCCCTGTCTCAGGATAAGTCTACCCTCCTAGAAAACTTCCAAACCCCAACTAGCCTTCAAATCATTTCAAGTTCCTCATCCTCCATGAAGGTCACCAGATTATTCTGGTCCATAGTAACGTGTCTGTTTTGCCTCTGATCTCCAACAAGATACTCTATGTAATACTATGCTATTCAATAGAATAGCTATTAGCCTCTTGTGACTATTTAAAGAAAACTAAAATTCCATTTGTAAATCACACTAGCTGCATTTCTAGCGCTCAGTAACCACAATGACTAGTAGCCACCATATTGGACAGCAGAAATATAAAGCGTTTCCATCACTGCAGAAAGCTTTGTTGAAAAGCTAAGTTTATGCTGGCTTCCCTGGTGGCTCAGATGGTAAAGAATCTTCCTGCAATGTGGCAGACCTGGGTTCAATGCCAAAAAAACTGAAGTTGAACGGCTCTATGAAGACCTACAAGACCTTCTAGAACTAACACCCCAAAAAAGATGTCCTTTTCATGACAGGGATTGGAATACAAAAGTAGGAAGTCAAGAGATACCTGGAGTAATAGGCAAGTTTGGCCTTGGAGTACAAAATGAAGCAAGGAAAAGGCTAACACAGTTTTGCTAAGAGAACACACTGGTCATAGCAAACACCCTCTTCCAACAACACAAGAGAAGACTCTAAACATGGACATCATTAGACAGTCAACACCAAAAATCAGATTGATTATATTCTTTGCAGGCAAAGATGGAGAAGCTCTATACAATCAGCAAAAACAGTGGAAGCTGACTGTGCCTCAGATCATAAACTCCTTATTGCCAAATTCAGACTTAAATTGAAGAAAGTAGGGCAAAACCAATAGCCCATTCAGATAGGACCTAAATCAAATCCCTGACGATTATACAGTGGAAGTGACAAATGGATTCAAGGGATTTGATCTGATAGACAGAGTGCCTGAAGAACTATGGACGGAGGTTAGTAACATTGTACAGGAGGCCATGATTAAAACGATCCCCCCCAAAAAAAATAAAAAATAAAATAAAATAAAACGATCCCCAAGAAAAAGAAATGCAAAAAGGCAAAATGGTTGTCTGAGGAGGCCTTATAAATAGCTGAGAAAAGAAGTGAAAGGCAAAGGAGAAAAGGAAAGATATATCCCTCTGAATGCAGAGTTCCAAAGAATAGCAAGGAGAGATAAGAAAACCTTCCTAAGTGATCAATGCAAAGAAATAGAGGAAAACAACAGAATGGGAAAGACTAGAGATCTCTTCAAGAAAATTGGAGATACCAAGGGAACATTTCATGCAAAGATGGGCACAATAAAGGACAGAAATGGTATGGACCTAACAGAAGCAGAAGATATTAAGAAGAGGTAGCAAGAATACACAGAAGAACTGTACAAAAAAGATCTTCATGACCCAGATAACCATAATGGTGTGACCATCAACCTAGAGCCAGATATCCTGGAAAGCAAAGTCAAGTGGGCCTTAGGAAGCATCACTACAAACAAAGCTAGTGGAGGTGACGGAATTCCAGTTGAGCTATTTCAAACCCTAAAAGATGATGCTATTCAAGTCCTGCACTCAATATGCCAGCAAATTTGGAAAACTCAGCAGTGGCCACAGGACTGGAAAAGGTCAGTTTTCATTCTAATCCCAAAGAAAGTGAAAGTGAAAGTCACTCAGTCATGTCTGACTCTTTTCGACCCCATGGACTATCCATGGAATTCTCTAGGCCAGAATACTGGAGTGGGTAGCCTTCCCCTTCTCCATGGGGTCTTCCCAACCCAGGGATCGAACCCAGGTTTCCCACATTGCAGGCAGATTCTTTACCAGCTGAGCCACAAGGGAAGCCTGAGAATGCTGGAGTAGGTAGCCTATCCCTTCTCCAGCAGATCTTCCCAACCCAGGAATCAAACCGGTCTCCTGCCTTGCAGGAGGGTTTTTTTTTTTACCAACTGAGCTATGAGGGAAGCCCAAAAATGGTGGCCAAAGAATATTCAAACTACTGCACAATTGCTCTCATTTCACACCCTAGCAAAGTAATGCTCAAAATTCTCCAAGCTAGGTTTCAACAGTATATGAACCTGGAACTTTCAGATGTTCAAGCTGGATTTAGAAAAGGCAGAGGAACCAGAGATCAAATTGCCAACATTCATTGGATCATATAAAAAGAAAGAGAGTTCCAGAAAAAGATCAACTTCTGCTTCATTTACTACAATGAAGCCTTTGACTGTGTGGATCACAACAAACTGGAAAATTCTTCAACAGATGGGAATACTAGACCACCTTACCTGCATCCTGAGAAATCTTTATGTGCAGGTCAGGAAGGAACAGTTAGAACAGGACATGGAACAACAGACTGGTTCTAAACTGGCAAAGAAGTATGTCAAGGCTATATATTGTCACCTTGCTTATTTAACTTATATGCAGAATACATCATGCGAAATGCCAGACTGGATGAAGCAGAAGCTGGGATCAAGATTGCCAGGAGAAATATCAATAACCTCAGATATGCAGATGACACCAACCTTATGGCAGAAAGTGAAGAACTAAAGAGCCTCCTGGTGAAAGAGGAGAGTGAAAAAGTTGGCTTAAAAGTCAGCATTCAAAAAATGAAGATCATGGCATCCAGTCCCATCACTTCATGGCAAATAGATGGGGAAACAATGCAAACAGTGACAGACTTTATTTTTCTGGGCTCCAAAATCACTGCAGATGGTGACTGCAGCCATGAAATTAAAAGGCACTTGCTCCTTGGAAGAAAAGCTATGACCAACCTAGACAGCATATTAAAAAGCAGAGATATTACTTTGCTTACAAAGGTCCATCTAGTTAAAACTATGGCTTTTTAGTAGTCACTTATGGGTGTGGGAGTTGGACCATTAGGAAGGCTGAGCACCGAAGAATTGATGCTTTTGAACTATGGTGTTAGAGAAGACTCTTGACCGTCCCTTGGACTGCAAGGAGATCAAACCAGTCAATCCTAAAGGAAATCAGTCTTGAATATTCTTTGGAAGGACTGATGCTGAAGCTGAAACTCCAATACTTTGGCCACCTGATGCAAAGAACTGACTCTTGGAAAAGACTCTGACACTGGGCAAGATTGAAGGCAGGAGGAGAAGGGGAGGACAGAGGATGAAATGGTTGGATGACATCATTGACTTGAGGGATATGAGTTTGAGTAAGCTCGGGGAGTTGGTGATGGACAGGGAGGCCTGGTGTGCTGCAGTCAGTGGCGTCACAAAGAATCGGACATGACTGAGCGACTGAACTGAACTGAAGTTTATTCTAGTTATTTAGTACTTAGTCATTGTTTCTGACTCTGGGTTGTCTTTTCCAGGGCCAATTTCCAATTGCCTTACTGCTTTGTTGCCTCCTATCATAGAGCCTGAAAAAACTAGATACTTCTATTTTCAGACTTCCTTCAAGTAGGCTTGAAGGAGATCTCTCTCATTTGATATCCTATTCATTGCCTTTAGACATGTCTATGTGAGGATTTATCTAAATGTGTAGCAGATATCTCATGATGCTGAAGGAAAAGAAAAACCAGAACTATCTCAGAAACTCCTACCCCTGAAATGGTTAAACCACTCAATCAATTCTAAGACTACTGCTGCTGCTGCTAAGTCACTTCAGTCGTGTCCAACTCTGTGCGACCCTAGAGACAGCAGCCCACCAGGCTCCCCCGTCCCTGGGATTCTCCAGGCAAGAACACTGGAGTGGGTTGCCATTTCCTTCTCCAATGCATCAAAGTGAAAAGTGAAAGTGAAGTCGCTCAGTTGTGTCTGACTCTTAGTGACCCCATGGACTGCACAGCCCACCAGGCTCCTCCGTCCATGGGAGACTGCTAATGCCCAGACATCTTGGTATGTGATCAATTACATTGTTATACTATTTAAACCCCTGTTAGTTATAATACTAGTTGGCAGTGTTAATTCTTAGGCAATAACTGAACCCTTAGTAAACATGCCTATATTTAGGCCTTGTCTCTTTAAAGACATTGCGAAAGACACTAAGACAAAAATGTCCTCACAATGTCTCTCTAACTCATCCATAGCGCATAGTAGGTGCTCAGTAAACTCAAGGGTGCTGAATGATGTCTCACTGCTCCTAGGCTGGACCATGGGCTTGCAAATTTCTCTTCCAAAACTCTCTAATCTTAGCCTTTGTGAAAAAGTGTGTCATTTTAACATCAGCAACACTTCAATCTATATTTGTACCTGAAAGTTACACTGGAAAGGTGAGAAAGGAAGAAATAGTTCTTGATTTTTACCTCTAAGATACACCCAAGGCATATCAATTACAAAAATTAATCTGGTAGCATGATATTAGCAACAACTTGAAAGGAAGCCTTTGAGCTTCACTGAAAGCTTTGCCAGGTAATTTAGTCACACTTAGCTTTGAGAATCATTTGCAGTATATGGTGTGTGTGGTGTGATGTGTGTGTGTGTGTGTGACACTGTTGTGTATGTTCTCCTCAGTGGCTTATTATCAAAGATGTGTGAACTAAAATAGGATATTATTGAGTCCACTTTATCTGTTTAAGCCCTATGTTTTCTAACCCATGTTAAAGTTCTACATCTTGATCCAACAGGAATTCTCATTTCATTCATTCACTAAAAAGCCATCATTTGAGTACCCACACAGACACCAAAGATCCAAAAATGAAAAAGACACAAGCTCTGCTTTATTAACATTTTACGGTGCTACCAGTTATAAATTTATCCCCTTTGATTCACTCTCCAAACCCGGCAGGAGGGGTCCTTCCTGCCCCCAGGTATGGTGCTAGCTCTAAGGCTGGCTCTAACGCTGGAAGTAACTGGACCACAAAGCCAGAGCTAGTCCCAGAGCTAAGACTGAGCTTGATTTTCTAGAATCAATCTCTGAGCTTGATTTTCTTAATCCTGATTTTTCCTCCCTTCCATGCCACCAGTCATTATGGGAAAAAGTTTTTGGGACACTGGCTCTGGAATCAAGAGGCAGATTCCTACACCTGCCTTGTGCTAGGTGGGATAATGATGAAATACACGAGCATTCTAAGCCTTGTTTCTTTCTCTACAAGGTGGAGATCATAATAATATTTATAACAGCATCTATCCCACAGAGTTAGTAGAATTACCCAGGACATAGTCTTTTCAACGACTGAAGCGACTTAGCAGCAGCAGCAGCAGCAGTCTTTTCAATTAGCAGTATTAAGTGCTCAATAAACGCTAAAGCGTATAGTAAACCATTTCAAAGCATCAGTTAGTGTGAACCAAATGTATGGTGCAAAGAGGGAAAATGTCTGGAGGAGATCATATATATTCACTCCTGATTAACTGGACAATGGGCTAGCTGGGATCAGATCAGAGATGCCCCTTTCTTCTGTAACAAGGGGCTGCACTCAAGCTCAGCTTCCCATGGAACCAAGTGTAATGTCCCATAGGCTCCAAGGTCTCCAGGTGCTAGCCAGAACACTCCTTCTGAATAGCTGATCCTCAAATTGAGACCACCTAGTGCCCGGAAATCTGTGATTTCAAACCTGCTCCCTGCCCCCTAGGAGAGAATGCAGTGGAATACCCTGATCTGGTGTGGACTTCTGTGGAGTAATGAGGGAGTGGGGACTCAGGCCTTCTCTTCTCTTGCTGATCTTGTGTAAGTTGCTCCTTTCTCCAACAAAGACTATTTATTTCTTAAACCATAGGGTTTGTCTTGAACTCTAGTGCATGACAGGTGGAGGCTCAGAGGAGACCCAGCTTATCTAATAAGTAGGTGTAAGATAGATGCTAACTGGCTGAATGATAATTGGTCATAAAGCCTAGGGTATCTGCAGGAAAAGAACCAAACAAGCTTTGAGAGAAAGATCATCCAGAGAAGCTGAGCATACCATAAATGAAACATAATTTGAGTCCTAAATTCCCCTTTCCTCATTCCATGTAGGTATTCCCTTTCATACACAATATTTCTATTTATGATTTTTGTATTCTTTTTTTTAAAGGAATACCCCAACTGTACAAGTTCAGGCCCCACAGACCTTGGCTGTGACTGATCAGCAATAGTGTCAAATACAGCATCCTGTTACACGTAACCTCTTCACATAACATATGAAGAAACTGAAGATTGAAGAGTCGTGACTTGATCTTTTTTGGCCCCACAATCAGGGTTGATAATAAGAACTTTAATCTCTGGTCCCTATATTTGTATCAGCAATAGTAATGAAGCAACAGATCCAGTCCTTCTTCCCTCCACCCCAAGAAATAGGTAAGATTTCTGAAGCAGTTTTGGGAAATAGTTAAGTGGTGGGCAGGGTGGCTGGGGGGGGGGATTGGGGGGCTGGAGTCAGAGAGAGTTCAAAGTTCAAGCCTTAGTGATAACTGTACCTGTCTCATTTAGTCACTACAAGGATTCAATGAATTAACTCATGAAAGCATTGAGAAGGTTGGCCGGCACATAGAAAGCACTCAATAAATGTTGGGAGAAGGATTGGAGCAGCATCCGATCTCAACTATTTTTTTCCTTCTGGTTCTAGATCAACCTGCACTTGGGATGAAATGAGTATTTTAAGCTCTATTCCTAGATAGTAGGGATGTAAGAGATGAGCCCCGGAAAAGGCAATGGCACCCTACTCCAGTACTCTTGCCTAGAAAATTCCATGGACAGAGGAGCCTGGTGGGCTGTGCAGTCCATGGGGTTGCTAAGAGTCTGACATGACTGAGTGACTTCACTTTCACTTTTCACTTTCATACATTGGAGAAGGAAATGGCAACCCACTCCAGTGTTCTTGCCTAGAGAATCCCAGGGACGGGGGAGCCTGGTGGGCTGCCATCTATGGGGTCCCACAGAGTGGAACACGACTGAAGCGACTTCGCAGCAGCAGCAGCAGCAGCAAGAGATGAGCTCAGGACTGGCTTCAGGAATCAGGTTCAGAAGTTCTTTCTCTGTCCCAGGACAAGTGCAAAGCAGTAATTCCATGAATGCGAATTCTTGCTTGATGAGATGCATCCAGGTCTAGACTTGAGCAGAATACTTATGAAGTCTAGAAGTGGCTACAGATCAGGCTACTTTCTTCAGTTAACCTTTACCAACAAAAATAACTCTATTAGATTTACTTTTTTCTCATAGGAGTCTATCTTCTCCTTACTTACCAACTGAGGGGAACAAAAGTAGGAAGAGAGTGCTGCTCTTTGGTTTCCTTCAAACAGAAGTCAAATCAACTCTGTAATTTAGGACAACCAATGCCAAATGGAGTGCTCTTTTAATAGTTGAAGTCAGAGGCTTTCTGCTTCCCTGCTATGTTGCAAGGCAGAGGAATCTGCTGTGGCCAGAGCTCCAGGGCAAAGTGTCAAGGTACACTTGGTGCCTCCCAGGCCCCATAGAGCCATTCCTTGCTGAGGTCTTGCCAGCTCCACAGTCCCCACCCAGGGCGTGGCCCGTCAGTGAGCATGGGTTCTAGAGGTACTGGTGGGACACACAGATCCTTAGTTGTTGAAAATGCTGTTCCTTCTCTCTTTCGTTTTTTTTAAACACTCCTAGCACCTACTATCATCAGTTAGTCATAACCTAACTATTCTCTCTGCTGTGTCTGGCTGATTTTACCTCCCATGGGATTTTATCAAACACTTTTTGCTTCTATCCCAATCCAACCTTCTTCTTCTTTCCCAGAGCATGAACTCTGCAGTTGAACAGCCTGAGTTAAAATCTAAGATCTGTTTCTTACTGGCAGTGTGACTTAGGCAAGTCACTTAACCTCTCCATGCCTAAGTATCTGAATCTGTAAAGATAACAATTGCTACTGCTAAGTCTCTTCAGTTGTGTCCGACTCTGTGCGACCCCATAGACGGCAGCCCACCAGGCTCCCCCATCCCTGGGATTCTCCAGGCAAGAACACTGGAGTGGGTTGCCATTTCCTTCTCCAATGCATGGAAGTGAAAAGTGAAAGTGAAGTTGCTCAGTCGTGTCCGACTCTTCTCGACCCCATGGACTGCAGCCTACCAGGCTCCTGCATCCATGGGATTTTCCAGGCAAGAGTACTGGAGTGGGGTGCCATTGCCTTCTCTGAAACATAACAATAGTACCCACATAATAGGGTCCATAGGGCTGCAAAGAGTCTGACACAACTGAAGTGACATGCACACAGTAGGGCCATTGCAAGGATAGTATGTTAACATATATATGCGAAGCTTTGGGAACATCCTGCTATGTAGCCAGTCGCTGACTATTATCTCTTAGTCTGCACCAAAACCCCAAGAGGTAAGCATTATAATATCATTTTATAGACTGGGGTAAGGATATACTGCTGCTCTGGGAATTGTGTAGACATTGATTTCATTTATATTAGGTACCACATTCCCATAGAGGTTTTTTAAAAGGGACTTAGGCAATATCCAAGTTTATTTTTAAAGCTGGAGCAAATTATTCTCTAAGTATAATTAAGCACTTTTGAGAGTCCAGTAGGGATGATTATTCACTAATAAATGGTAATCTTAGTAATCCAAGATAATTAAAAAAAATTTTCCCTCTGACTGATCCTCAGGGAGAGACAGCTTTTTCAAACAGCTGGAGGATAGTCTATAAAGCTCAGGTAATGTTATTCCTGTAATTTATTATTTATTTACACTCGGGCAGGGGCTGACTCAACTGGCAGGAGTTAGGCCATTACTTCATTAATGTCTCATTATTAATCTCATTACTTCCAATATCTCTATTTTGGCGACAGGTCCCCAGATCTTCTGAGACAGCTCTAATTTTAAAGATCCTATTGTGTTCTCCCTCAAATCATCAAAATCTCTCTCAATACAAGTGCCAGTATCAGAGCATCTCAAGTCATCTCCAAGACTGACAGAGGCACACACAAGTAGAATCGTCTTTTTACAGCGTGTGCATGGATTTCAATTTGGAAAATACCCACCCCAGGCCCCATGAATTATTGAGGCAGTAAATTTAAGAGCAATCACAAAGGATGTCCCAGTGTTAGAAGAGTATGGATTATGGAAGCTGAGACTCTCTCTTGGACAGTTAGTTGAGGGACCATAAGCAAATTGCTTAATTCAAGTTTTCAACTTGGAAAATGAAGGTCTGTAGGCCCCTGCCCTTTGCCCTTTTTCTACTTTAAAGCCAAATGTCCAGGTAACTCTATAAACTGGTAACAGAAAAACAAACACAGAAGCAAATGCTGTGTTTCCATCTTGGGCTGAGTCAGGAGTTCTTGGTTAAGACAGAGCTGATATTTATCTGGTATGTACTGGTAAATAACAGCTGTCTTCCTTTCTGGTTAGGCCAGCATCTCTGCTGTCTGCTTATTCTCACCCTGCCATGAATTTTATATATTTTGGTGACACCCCTCTTCTCCTCCTCCCCTCCGTAATTATGAGAGTTAAGGTGTATGTGAACTCTGGGGTCAGAATGACCTGGGCCTGAATCCTGACTCTGGATCCCACCCACCAGCTCTGTGATCTCGGTGACTTAAGCTCTATTGCCTCCACTTCTGCAGAGTAGGGACAACAGCAGGCACTCCTGGACATTAAAATGAGCATCAAGCTCAGTGTCCGGCAAAATGTACATGTTTGCCATTATCATTAAAGTAAAAAGAAAAACCCTCAGAGTCTTCAGGTATAAAATGATAAGCAAAAACCAGTCCAATAGGAGGATTAAAGGAAAATCTAACAGTTGTGGAGAAAATCTACCATTATAAAAGGGAAAATTACACCAAACAGAAGAAGAAAGGTAACCAAAATTTAAAATTTGCCTCATCAGTAGATAATATTCAGTTCAGCATATCAAGACAATTATAGAATATCAACTTAACTAAATACATTGTAATAGATTTATATTGGGAGGGTGAGTGAAAGAAAATTGTAACAGAGCGAAGTTCATATGTGCTATAAGAGTCAATCATTAAATACCAAAACTGATTCATCCATAAAAAGCAGCAGGGCTTCCCTGGGGATTTAGTGGTGAAGAATCTGCCTACCAATGCAGGAGGCACGGGTTCAGTCCCTGATCCGGGGAGACTGCTCTGCAGCCCGTCCTCTGCAACAAGAGAGGCCACCAGTGAGAAACCCATGAACCACAACTGGAGAGTGGCCTCCACTCTGCAACTAGAGAAAAACCCATGCAGCAACAAAGACCAAGCACAATCAACAATAAATAAATAAATAAATATCGTTATTTTTTTAAAAAGAAAAAGCAGCAAAAGCAAATCATTTAGAAAGGTGGATAGAAACACAGGAAGAAATAGCAGAAAGTGTTGCACATCGCTGGTGAGCTAGACACGGGTCAGGCAGCTCCTATTTTTTTCATCATTAGCCTTACAGCACAATATGAGTTAGGATTGTACAAGGCTGCAAGTAACACCAACAGCAACAAAATGCATGCCAGTAACAATGTTTAAATGTAAGAAGGTCTATTTTTCACACCAACAGAAACAGAATGTATGCAGGTAACAATCACTTAAATATGAGAAAGTCTATTTGTTGCTCAGGCGAAATTTCATAGTATACCTCAGTTCTGGTGTGGGAGCTCCACTCCATGAATAAAACTCAGGAGAGCAAAACTCCTCCCATCTCACCACCCCTTGGAAGCAGCCTTCCTTTTTTCAAACCAAAAACCACCTTTCTCCAATAAGGTGGAAAGAAAGAAAGTGAAGTTGCTCAGTCGTGTCCGACTCTTTGAGACCCTGTGACTGTAGCCTACCAGACTCCTCCATCCATGGGATTTTCCAGGCAATAATACTGGAGTGGGTTGCCATTTCCTTCTCCAGAGCAGTAAGGTAGGGAAGGGATGAAAAAGAGACATGTCAGGTTATGCCCACATTGAACTGTGAAGGAAGCTTAAGCACAGTCATTAGTGTTTATCTGGGACAGCCACATGCCTGACTACAGATTTCCTGTTGTGGAAGAACAGGGGATTGGATATGGAATACAACTAGTTGTTCCCACAAGCACTTACAGACTACTTTAAATTTCTGAAACTTTAAATAAAATCTAAAGCAAACCAAATACAACACCATGTGTTATGTGGTAGTAAGGGTTCCAGCTCTAGGATCAGAGGTCTGGGAAATGAATCCTATATTGTCCACTTAGCATTCCAGTTTTTTTATCTGAGCCGACAATTAAAGGAGTTGATCTTAAAAAGTGCTTACAATAGTTGCTGGCATATGATAAACATTCCTTTAGTGTTTGCTTGTTGTGTTGTCATAAACATTCCACAACTATGAAAATAAACAAGCACCTAAGCCTGTGATATCTGAGAAAAACCAATAAATGAAAGAGCCAAGATAAACAGAACAACTGAATCTCCAAGGGACATTTAGAGACTCCTTCAGGGAGTAGATTATTTAGCAAATCTCAGTAAATACCTTAATAATATTCAAGAAGATATGGTATGAGTAAAAAAATAAATAAACGCATAGAAAGGGGCAACGCAACAGTTTGAGATACAACTAATACAACTAAGGCACACACTCAGCTTCTCCAGGCTTCCTCATTTCCACAGACTCACAGTGGCATCCTGGGCCTCAGCCCACCCAACATTACAGCAACTGCCAAGCAATCACACCACGCGAGGTCAGCCGATCACAGCCCACAGTTTCTGGCTTCTCCCGCCATTTCTGGAAATAGTGTGCATTCTGGTTTTTCCAGAAGGGATGGATGGTGTAACTAGTGTTGGAGGTGAATTAATTCCAGTGGAGTAAACATTGACCAGTGAGTGATAAGAGATAGGAGAAAGTCGGACAAATATGACAATAATAAACATGCAATAAATGAGTTCATGAATTTTCTTTTCTGCTGAGTATGAAAATGTTACTAAACATGTTCAAAATTTTATATATTAACAGTGGAAACTTATGTATACTATTAGTCAAAGCCCCTAAATTAATCAGTAGAAGAAAACCAAAAACGTCAAGTTAACAAAAATTGGGAGTGTCTTGGGTAATAACAAGCTAGCAAAGAGACAACAGCTATGCTGTGAAAAACTAACAGTTTCAACATAATATGGAAGTTATAATGGTAAATTCCAGGGGAAAAAAAATCCCAAATATTGTTTTGGCAATTTTCTCTAGGTAGTAAGACCAGGAGGAACATAAGTTTTCATAGTATATTATATTACATTGTTCAGTAAAAACTTGTAATACTCAGATATTATGTTTCTATAGCTTCAGATATAGATAATTACCTTTTAAATTATGGAAAACTACATAAAGTCTCATGCTAGTTAACATGCCAGGGGGAGGTTTTGTCCAAGTTCTGTTCCACGTTATATTCTTTTGGTTGTTTGAATATTGATGTGGATCAGGTATGACATTTATGAATAAAGTTATTAGGAGGTAAATTCATACAGCAATATAGACAATGCCCATCACGGAGTGAGCAAACAGCTAAGAAGTAAATGACACAGTGTATGTGAAGCATTTAGTACAGAGCTTGGTGCCTCTAAGTAAACACGGCTATTACTGTCATCTTGATATTGCTGATCTTTGGGGTTCTAGTTTCCAATTAACTGAATAGCATCCCACATGAAACTTTCAGAAACAAATCTAAAAAAATGTCTTCCTTCTATCAACTCAGGGGCCAAAGATTTTACAAAAACTCTATGACAAATCCTGGTTCCTACCTTCACTTGTGATGAGGTTCTGAGCTTCAGTCCCCTTCTGAGAAATGGGGACAAGATGAAACTCAAAGACTGTAAATGCAATAAGCCCCTAGTACACAGCTAAATCTTAATATGTGAAAGTTACTGTTGTTGCTTTTGTTACAAAGATCCGTGAATCCAAATCCAGCAAACATACTAAATAAGAAATACCTTGACAAGCATGCAGGTCAAAGACAGATTTCTTGAGTCCCTCCTGTGCAACTGGGAAGCACAAGGGATTCATTGTCCAAACTCCCCAAAGCTGCCATTTCCAAGGCTGCCAAGGCTAGGATCTGCTGCCTCCCTGTGGAATTTCATAGACGACACAGTCATCAGACAGGCAGGGTTTCTGGACTGGGATTTCACCATCAAGCCAAGCTCAGAAAGACCCCCCGGGGGCTTCAGACTGTTTTATTTGTGGGTTATTAATACTTAAGTCTTTACACAATTGTCACCTTCTCAATGAATCCTATTCAGGCTCCTCTGTAAAAGGGCAACTCACACCCACTTGCCTGTAATCTTTCACACTGTTCTAGTGTTTCCCTTTTTTGTTGCATTTATCACCTTGCAATATATTACCTAATTTACTTATTCCTATGCTTATTATTTGTTTTCCGTATTTTCCCTTTTACTTCACAAGGGCAGAGATTTTTGGAGTTTGTTTGTTTGGTCTAATTTGATTCCAAGTGCCTAAAACATTGCCTTCTATACTGTTTACTGCAGAAAAGGAACTCAGTATTTCTTGATTGAAAGGATGAATGAATGCCTTCTCCTGGACCACGACATGAATTTCTTGGAAACTTTGAAGATATTAAGTGTTTTAGTTGCAATGAACATATGTGCATGGAAAGCCACAGTCTATGGTGCCAGATGTAGCTTCTAATACAATTCATACTATATAATGATCAGCAACAGAAATGCATCAGAAATGCAGTGACACATATTCAGGTTTTGCTCCCCCAGGCAAACCCTGCTTTGTGTGCTTGTGTGTGTGTGACCCATGCAGGATTTTGAAGATGAATAAAATGTGAAATGAAGAACTAATTTCTTCCATGATGATTAGAGGGTAATAAGAGAGAAGAGGGAATTTCATAAATCTTTAAGATTTTTATCATATACTTCTAGCCAATGTGAAAAACATATGAAACTGGCTTATAAAAAGCACAATCCGAAAAAAAAAATAAAAAATAAAAAGCACAATCCGAAAGCGGACAGGTAGATCTGAGTGAGATATGAATTCCTTTCTAGTCTAACATAATTCAAGTCCAGGATGTATGGCTTCTAAGTCAGGGCTGGGTTGAAATCTCACCTTTGAGATCTCACATGAGTCACTTTCACCACCCCTGAACTTCAATCCTCATCCTTCAAATGCGTATTACCATTTAATCACTGAGAAATACGTGAGATAATGAATTTGTAAATCAGCCGTTGGTGAAACCCAAACCCCAAGACATACTTCTTTTTCTCCCTAATTATTAAAAAAAAAAAAAAACTGGCTCAAGTCCACCTTCCCATCTACACTGTGAAATTAAGTCTATCTTCCCTGGACTGTTTTCAAGTGGGAGGAAGAGGTCACTTTTCTGGTAGTAGTTTCCTACTCTGGTTCCCTGTTTCCAATGAACTGTGACTGGTCTTTGGCTACTGTTTTCCTTTTTCTGTCCCATGTTGAAAGAAATATGGAATATTTTGTCACTTGCCCCCCACACAGGGCAACTCTGTGGCTCATGTCCAGGAAAAACTGGGGGGAGCAGAAGGGATCCACCTCCCAGCAAAAGGCAGCTGCCGAGTAAACGTACCTGTTCTTAAAGTTTTATTAAACATCCCCCATGGAAATCTGTCACCGGATGTGTTTTGCTGGGGGTAACCCCCTCCCAACTCCCACCGCCCCACCCCCAGCCTCATCCACCTTTTCTTTCTCCCGGCCACCTATAACCTCTTCCTGAATGTTTGTGTTTCTAGCTTCTCGTGACCCACCTTAAGCGAACACTGAATCTACGTCTGCATTTTCAGACACCCATAAAGAGTGTCTGCTCTACAAGAGATGGCTCTGCTCTACAAGAAGCCATCTCACAGAGGACCTTCACCTCCTCACATAGCAGAGCAGCCACAGAACCTGAGACATACATCCACTGTTTAACACGAGTACAATATCTTTGCTCTCAGTATGAGGAAGAAGGTAGAACACTTATGCTAGCACCATTAGAAGAAAAGTTTCTTTGCAGTTACACTTTTTCCCTCCTCTGCACCTTGCTAAGCGCATGGTCGGTGCTCAGCAAATGGAGCCCTTTTGATGATGCTTTCCTTGGGTTGAGATATTTGCAGCTCTGAGAGCAGAACGCAGAAAGCAAAGCCTAAGAGAGAGAAATCAATGCCGTCTTGGCTGGGTTTTCCCAAACCAGGACCTGAGATAAGGACTCTGGAGCAGGTGGTTTATGTAGAAGCCAGGAAGCAGGGGGAGAAAATACGGGGGAAGTGAGACAAGCTGATAATAGGCCTCAAAGACGTGGGTGAATGCTCCAGACCAAGGGGCTCCATCACACTGGGGAACCTTGGAGGAAGCAGGACAGAGATCATGGGCCATTTGTCCATGACTCCTGACCTTCACAGATTAGAGTCTGCCTCTGGGGCACATTAACCTGTCTTTCATGCTGCATTTACAAGTTTGTCTTGCTATACATGGAATCATTGCCACTGTTGTGGACAAGTCCAAAGGGGAAGGGCAGGGCCATTCCTTCACTTGAGTCGGGAGCTCTTGTTCTACCCCAGGTGCAGGGGAACACGGAGGTGGGCACAGGGAGGCGGAGCGGGCTGAGAACAGTATCTGTGTTGGGGGGGGAAGGCAAGAGCCCTGGATCTCAGTCCAGACGTGGCTGCTAATTACTGTTGACTAAGAACTTGAGTCTTCTGTACCCTTCACCATTTCTGTCCTACTATGGGCAAGAAGAAAGAATGACTTTCATTGTGAACACACACTGGGTATAGATGAATCACTCCCCTGGGAATTCCTAATGGGGATCTTGAACTATACAGGTAATAAGACAAGATATTTTTCTCTGATCTACAGACAAAAAAACTAAGACCAGGAGAGCTAAAGGTACATACATATATGCCCAAGGTCAGTCCGCTATACTACAGGAAAAAACTAAGCTTTGAGGCCATGCATTTAAAATTCCCAAATCCTTGCTCTTTCAGTCATCCAATATGAAATGGGGAAATCCATCACAATCCGAACATACACAACAGAACACTGCAACACCAGGCAAGCAAAGGTTCTCTCAAAATGGTGCAGATCTGTTGCTGTGCTCAATAAAGCAGTCGCCCTTCTGCATTTCCTTCCTTCCTTATTAACTGTGCTGAGTGCAGTCTCAGTCCATCTGTGCTATTGTAACATCTGCAGTCAAGAAGCAGCTGCTATTTACTCTAAGTCCATGCAGGCCCTTAACACCTTAGGGGCCCAGGAAGAAGGGTCTGGCAGGCAGAAGGACTGAGATGGACTCAGGGAGGCTGGGAGTTAGGTAACTAATTTGCTAAATTTTGGAAAGCTCCACATTTATATTGCTCAGCTCTACACACACACACACACACACACACACAGAGTACACATTTCCCCCAGCTAACTGCCTCTACATACACACACACTACACACTCCCCCCAGCCAGCTGCCTAACCTTTCCAATCCAACGCAGTGAGTTGGGCTGGAAGCAAGGCTGGCAATTCTGTCCTGTGTCTGAGATTCCATAGGCCACAGAAACTTTCTGCTGGACCAGATCCTGAACTAGTAGAATTCATATTACTTGGATGTTTCTGTTTTTCTGTTAACTTTCCTTTTCAAGGGGTATTTTTATGAGTCATTTGCTGGCTTGTCTTCTCCCAAGTCATCTGATTTCCATTTAGATGCTGCTCCAGCTTCAGGATGAATTTTCTTTTTCTTTTAAAGTTGTTTTCGTTGGACTTAATTGGTCTGGTACTGTCTCTGACTGAAGTTTTGTTTCTGCTCGTTTTATGGGTGCTGGATATGAGATTCACTTGGCTTAGTCAGCTCTGTATTTTCTTGTGTACTTTCTTACTTTTCACGCCTTTCACCCCTACTGTTTTGCAATCAAGTAACTTTAAATCGTCATAGATTTTTCATTCGGCTTTGTTTTTCCTAGTTGAGTTTTACTGTTTTCTAAGTGTTTCTTTCTTCTTTATTTCTCAATATAGGTTGTTCCTCTCCTGCTTTGGGACTTTGCTGAGGGAGTGACGGCTTTTCAGTCTTCTTGTAAGAGGTTCCTATAGCCTCATTTGTCTTGGACAGCCCTGTTGTTCTAGTGTCCGGTCCAGTATTCTTTTGAAAATGTCCCAGTTAGTGGATAAATTACATGGTTGTTGTACCTGAAAGTGGGTTTGTTCCACTTTAATATGCAGACCAGGACTGAACATGCTTTGATCCTATGGATCCAATGCCCGAAGACACATCCTTTTACATGTTACTCTCTGTGGGTTTACCTATAGTCTGAAAATGCTCCCTTTCTTTTCCTGAGAGTTTATAACGAGGTAAAGTTGTTGATTTACCTTGTGAGTAAATTTAAACTTGTGACTGGGCATCCATGTAGAATATGTCCTTAAGAAAGTATGGCAACTGACTGAAGATGGGAAATGAAAACAGGTAGGAGGGGTACACATTACTGGTTCATTTAAACTAAAGTGCTGAAATTAACACTGCAATATCTTAAGTTCTGTTTCCACATTTTCCAGGAAAACAGGGAACCCTGGGGTTCCTCCCTGCATTTATGCATTTGAAAGGGCTTCAGTTCACTGACCTGGATCTGCATTCCAGCTTCATTCTTCTCTAACTGTCCAATCTCCGACAAATTACTAATGCTTTTCTAAGTCTTCTTCTGCCACTTGGAAATGCAGATAACAAGGGGCTGACCATTCAGAATGTTGTGATGATTAAATAACATATGTGGTACCAGATAGTGGTGGCAGTTGCACAACACTGGGTATGTACTAAATGCCACTGAATTTAGACTTTGAAATTGTTGCTTCTATGTCAATCCACCTCAACAGAAATTTTTAATTGAAGGAAAAGACAATGTACGTGTAAAGTTCTAATGCATGGTGGTTGCTATATGGTCCGTTCTGTGCTCTTAAGAAAGGGTCAAGCTGTTCTGGAGCCTGATTGTCATAGAGCCAGGTTAGCCCATGTGGGGCACCGCACAGGGTCAGCAGATGCCATTCCCGTTGCAGAGCAAGCAAATAGCGCCCCCTGTTGTTCTGTGGCAATCTAGCCCGCTGCTTGTGAATCTGGATGGTTTGTATCAGAATTCCCTGAGTCAACTCATTAAAATGACAAACATGCAGATTCCACTTCTGGAAAATCTAATTCAATAATTCTTGGGTGGGGCTCCTGATTTTCATTTTCCAACTCCCTCCCTGGGTGAATCTTAAATGTGTGACAATCAACAATTTAAACTCTTTACATCACCCTGTGATCCCTGAAACATAGTCCAGTGAGCACAGTCAAATGCGTCGACTGGCACTTTAACTAGGATACTACTAATAAAAATAGTTGTACTTTATACTCACGTGGTCCTCACAGGCCTTCTCTCAAGCACTGGGCAGCTCTTCTGATCCCGTTTCACAGATGTGGAACTGAGGTGCAGAGTTCCATCCACAGTCACACAGCTCTCCAGGGGTGGACCCAGGACCAGATCCCTGACCTCCTGACATTCACCCACTGAGACTTTCCTTCCTCTGAAAATAAAATTATTCTCATTAACTTCCAAAGCACTTTTTCTTGTTTATGCTTCTTGGGAATTTTTTCCCCATAGTCTTTCTATCTCTCCTCAGTTTTTTCTCTTTAAAGTGTTGACTTCCTCCTCAAATATCAGCATTATTCCTCTTCATTTATAATACTTTTTTTTCTTTAACAGAGCATTCAGTTTTTTTAGTTACTAAGTCATCCCCAATTCTTTGTGGCCCCAGGAGAGCATTCAGAGGGGGTGGTTATGTGAGTGACGGTTCAACTTTACAATCAATGCACATGCAATCACCAAGAAGAGAGGCAGAGAAAAGGACTGCTTAATACATTGAGACAGGAGAAAAGCCACAGAGGGGTGTGTGTGTGTGTGTGTGTGTGTTTGCAAACAAATTTATGGAAGTATATTTATGCATTCATGTTATCTGTGATGTGCCTTCTGGGTAAGGTAAACAACTATTCCAGTGTGCTGGTTCCTGGAAAACAAGACTTGGTTTCAAAACTGGGGAAGTTTCAGGCAAATAAGGATGCACTGGTCACCTTACCCCTGGGCCGTGACGGGACTGCAGGTGGGGTGGGTGGGTGAGGGGCAGGTGGGAACAGACCTGTGGCCCTTCTACTGTTTTCATTAAAACAACCTCTACAGACTTCAGGGCGCTCCAGTAGTTGCTTTGACTTAGCTTTGACTCCAACTGCCTGGGTCCAGCTGAGATGCTGGATGATATTATCCCAGGCAACTTCCAGCTCAGGACATCAATTGCCCCATTTGCTAAAGTGGGATTAGTGATAACAAGCATTTCCATAGAATTTAGAGAACAGGATCAATTAAATCACTTACAATATTATTTGGTCCATAGCAGGTACTCAAAAAGTGCCAGGTATGCAACAGTTAGAACTGGACATGGAACAACAGACTGGTTCCAAATAGGAAAAGGAGTACATCAAGGCTGTATATTGTCACTCTGCTTATTTAACTTCTATGCAGAGTACATCATGAGAAACACTGGGCTGGAAGAAGCACAGGCTGGAATCAAGACTGCCAGGAGAAATATCAATAATCTCAGATATGCAGATGACACCACCCTTATGGCAGAAAGTGAAGAGGAACCAAAAAGCCTCTTGATGAAAGTGAAAGAGGAGAGTGAAAAAGTTGGCTTAAAGCTCAACATTCAGAAAC
>NW_011495035.1:751617-762026 GCF_000754665.1 Bison bison bison | reverse complement strand
AACATTCAGAAACGAAGATCATGGCATCCGGTCCCATCACTTCATGGGAAATAGATGGGGAAACAGTGGAAACAGTGTCAGACTTTATTTTTCTGGGCTCCAAAATCACTGCAGATGGTGACTGCAGCCATGAAATTAAAAGACGTTTACTCTTTGGAAGAAAAGTTATGACCAACCTAGATAGCATATTCAAAAGCAGAGACATGACTTTGCCAACAAAAGTCCGTCTAGTCGAGGCTATGGTTTTTCCGGTGGTCATGTATGGATGTGAGAGTTGGACTGTGAAGAAGGCTGAGCACCAAAGAATTGATGCTTTTGAACTGTGGTGTTGGAGAAGACTCTTAAGAGTCCCTTGGACTGCAAGAAGATCCAACAAGTCCATCCTGAAGGAGATCAGTCCTGGGTGTTCTTTGGAAGGACTGATGTTAAAGCTGAAACTCCAATACTTTGGCCACCTCATGGGAAGAGCTGACTCATTGGAAAAGACCGATGCTGGGAGGGATTGGGGGCAAGAGGAGAAGGCGATGACGGGGGATGAGATGGCTGGATGGCATCACCGACTCGATGGACATGAGACTGAGTGAACTCCGGGAGTTGGTGATGGACAGGGAGGCCTGGCGTGCTGCGATTCATGGGGTCGCAAAGAGTCGCATAAGACTGAGCGACTTAAGTGAACTGATACCACATATCTTAGCTATTTGAATATTTCATATGTGGCATTTATTAATTGCATAATGTAAATCACAAAGTTTTTTTTTTTTTACTTTCAGGGAAACAAGACTTTTAAAAAGGAAAACTGTCTGATATCCTGGCACTGTTTTTTGGTCTAAGTTGTAATGATAGCTGTGTGTGTGATTCTCTGTGCCTCATCTTCTAAATATTTTCCACAGCTGTTCTTCTTTACTCTGTCATTAAATAATCTGTTTGACTTCAATTTATTTCACTTCTCAAAATATAAAGCAGACCCTCTCTTTTGTCACATGCAGGAATGGGTCCAGTCCTACTTATTTGCTTATTGAAAGACTATTGGTTTCCTTCTTTATCCAGAAGAAAGGGATGGCCAAAACAAGCACATTTCTGCTTTATTTAACTGCCAGCTGTGGCACTTTCTTTGTCTTGAAAACTGTTTCTCACCCAGTGTGCTTTGAGGGAGACTCAACAATGGAAAACAATTCACTCATCCCTGCCTCGGGGTCCTGTTTATCCTTCCATTGTCCAGGAAACGACCTGTTTGCTTAACCAGAGGGCTTTCAGTTCAGCCTGTTCCTAAAAGCCCCCTGCTTAGAGATCACAAATATGTGACAATTTTGAATCTGGGGTTTCCTTAAAGATTCCTTACTCCAAATCTCTCAACGTTTTTCAGTAGGACGGAGGGATTCAAAAGTAGAAAAAGTACAACTATTTATTCAAGCTGACAAACATTTTTTTCTTCACAAAGGACTGCAAACAGAACTTGATTTTAGGAGTTTACTGCTCATTCCAACGTTGCCTTGAAGGCAGAACCTGTTTCATACTTGTACTCTTAAAGAAACAAGTTCTTCTTTTTTTTAAATCCAATACAAATGCCACCTGTGCAAATTGCCCAACTTCTTTCTGATTTTTCCATTACTTGTTTTTAATGGCTCTAAAGCAGAAGACAACAGAGCTGAATGGCTGAGAATTCAGTTTTGGAGACAGGCTGCCTGAACTCACACCTTGGCCTGGCAACAATAGGCAAGTTCCTTCACCTCCCTCATTTCTAAAAATAGTGAAACTTTAGCATACGGGGTCTCTGGAAGAACAAATGACATAGTAAACACAAGAGACTTAAAACTGGGCTTGGCACTTAGGGAACAAACAGTGCTAATTTCCACTGGATACGTGGATGTATTTACACCAGACATGTTGCCGGCCAAAGCCTTGGCTTTCTCTGCCCACTGAAGCCAAATAAAAAACACGGAGACAGAGTCTGGAGGAAATACAGGATATAGAAAGGTGGCTTTAATTCTCAGCCGGCAAAGAATTGTTGGGGGTGTGAGGGGCACGTGTCTCCAGATCTGCCCCCACCTTTCCATGAGGAGTCTAGGGGCTTATATAAGAGGAGGGCTTGCAGTTAGGGGTCTGTGGTGTGTAAGGATCTTCCTTACACCTTTGTTCCTTACGCCTTCTTCTTGCATTGTTTCAAAAACAGTCATAGGATGGTGTCAGTTACCCAATAATTGAGTCTGGTGGCCCTGCTGCCACCTTCTTTCTGTAATGCAAAAAGAGAAAAACTAGAGGGGTGGTCTGTGAAGAGAGTGCTGTAAAGGAGAGCACCAGATACAGGATGTAATTAGCATAGAGTCAAAGGATAATAGGTGCAAAATGTAGCTCATGCAGAGTTAGGGGCAGAAAAGCAAATTTAGTTACAGGCCACAGATTAGGAACAGTTAAAGTTAAAAACTAGGAGTGACCAGGCCTGCTCACGGTTTCCTTCTTTTTTTCTCAGGAAAGAAAAGAAAAACTCATTCCTCTTTTTTTTTTTCCTTCTTTTCACTGCAATGGACAGAGTAGGGATTTGGAAACTCTCTGAAGCAGGGGTAGGCTACTGGGTAGCTAGTGAGTGTTCATGTCTGCCCAGCTCCCTCATTCCCATCCTCTGGTAACAACTTCAGTCTTTGTGAGAATTGCTTTTGGTGGGCTTGCCCACTCCAGCACCAAATGAATTCACTGACCTACACTTGGCCCATCAGGTCCTTCCTCTGGATTTTACAAATAGACACTATGATCATGATAATGACAGCAATGATTAAAACAGTGAAATCTTTATAAAAGGCACTTACTGTGTGTCAGGCTCAGCTCTAAGCACTTTATAAACTTAACCATCATGACTACCTAAGGAAGTACTAGATCCTACTGAAATAGGCTGGAACCCAGGACCCTTTACTGGAGTGCCTGCAACCTGGACAAAAGTCTCCTCCAGCAACTATATAAAGAACCTAAAGGGACTGAGAAATGGAGTATTTCCTGTCAAATCAGTAAAGAAGGATGTCATTGTTATCAGTGATTGCAGCCCTCCAACCTGAGCCAGTGAGCCCTGAGAAAACTAAGGAAGGAAAAGAATACCTCCCATCTAGCAGTCAAACCCTGCAGCCACTCTCTATGGTGAGCCCCGAGGAAGCTCAGGATGTGAAAACACAGAATACTGGCCTCAGATAGGTGAGGTGCATATCAAAGAGATGACTTCGGTGTGCCCAGACTCTTGTGTCTTTCCATACAAAGAAAAGTGTTAAATTCCTTGAGATATCTGGTTCTCCTCTAATTAACAATAACCTTTTCATGTTCAGACTACCTGCCCTTTGTCACAAAACTGCTATAAAACCTGGTCCCCACCTTGCCCTCCCCACCCACCTCCTCGGAGCAGCTCTCTCAGTGTTATTTGAGATGCTGCCTCCTGGATTGAGGTCCTACAAACTCTCACCAAATAAAAGATAACTCTCAACGTTTACATTTGAATATTTTTTAAGTCTACAGGACTAAAAATAACTGTCCACATACACAGTTGGGGCAATTATGAACAATAAGATGCAAAAAGACCAAAAACCAACTGCCATCTCTGAGGTGCTGGGAGCAAAAGCAGGGTACCTCCCTCCAACCCCTGGCAACCACTAATCTACTTCATGTCTCTGTGGATTTGTCTACTCTGGGTATTTCATATCAACAGAATCATATAATAAAAAGACTTTAAGAAATTATTATTTTCATGCAAGGAAAGGCTTTAGGGGTACTCAAAGCACACACCAACATGCATGTTACAGAGTTCAATGTTTAAGCATCTTCCTTCTGTAAAGCTCTTATTCAAGCTTTGCGGGTGACATAAAGAGGGATATTATTCACTTTAAGACTTCAAAAAGCATGTATATCATACAGAGCTACCACAGTTAGGTTAAAAAAAATGGTGTAGTACAGACCATTCTATACAGTGCAACCTAATACATAAGCAGTTATTAAAGTTCATGTGATTTTAAGTCTTTGGTGGTGTGCTATTTGCAGAGAATTTTATTGCTTAATATATATACTTGGGCTTCCCTCGTGGCTCAGGGGTAAAAGAGTACACCTGTCAATGTGGGAGACTCTGATTTGATCCCTGGTCTGGGAATATCCCACGTGCCTCAGGGCAACTGAGACCTCGCACCACAACCACTGAGTCTGTGCTCTAGAGCCCGGGAGCCACGACTGAGTGCTAGCAACTACCGAAGCCCATATGCTTTCAAGCCTGTGCTTTGCAACAGGAGAAGCCACCACAATGAGAGAACTGCAACTAGAGGTTAGCCCCCACACACAGCAACTAGAGAAAAGCCTAAGCAGCAAGGAAGAGCCAGCACAACCAAAAAATTTAAAAATATATGTATTTAATTAAGGACATATTCAACCAAGTAACAGATATCTGGGGGAAGAAATGCCCGCCAAATGTGTCAGACATGGTGTAAAGTGCTAAAAATACAGATCCCCAAGAGCTTACTGAGTCTAGTAAGAATCTGGAGCATTAGCCAGCCCCCAAAATATTCATGTAATGAAAAGAAGGGAAATATGCTGAAATGTTAGGAGGATCTCCTTCTACGTTACTGGATTATGGGTCATTGTTATCATACTCTTCTTTTTACTCTCATATTTTCTAGGTGTTTTTTAGAATGAACTTGCATTGTTTTAATAGTTAGAAAAACAGACTTTGATAAATCTATTCTCTACAGCAAGCTATATATAGAGAAAAAAATCCAAATAATTTGTGGTATGGCTAAATAGACATTTTTTATTATTAAGATGATCTTTCATAAAAAGGGTTAATGTTTTAAATGAACTTTTTTCTTTTTTGGTTTTGTTAAGCCTAAAACTAACTGTTATTCTGTTGTTGGTTTTTAAGAATTAAAAATCTTTGAAAGTGTTGCCTAGCTATGGGATTGATATGTCTCAATTTTAAACATTTGTTTTATTGTTCCGCATACATTCATACTTTGGCCTCTTTTCATTCTGATGCTTAAGAGATTATTGCTTTGAGGAATGTGTTTACTCCAATTAAAACCTGGGAATAACTTAGGCTGTGTAGACCAAGTTTCTTGTTCAATTACACATCATTAATAAAAAATTTGCTCTGGGAAATGTGTGTTTTATGTAGTTTTGCAGATTTCTATTCCTTGAGGGGGGAAAGCAATTAAGAAGTTGAAGAAGTACATTTACAGTAGAATAAATGCATTCAAACATACGTGTTTTCTTCATACATCCAGTTACTATTTATTGAGGGGTTCCTCCGTAAAGAATCCACCTGCAATTCAGGAGCCATGGGTTCAATCCCTGGCTCAGGAAGATCCTTTGGAGAAGGAAATGGCAATCCACTCCAGTATTCTTGCCTGGGAAATCCCATGGACAGAGGAGCCTGGCGTGCTACAGTCCATGGGGTTGCAGAGTTGGACATGACTGAGCAACGGAGCATGCATGCATCCTGTGTGTCAGGCACAGCACATTGGTTAATTTGTGCAACCCACCTCATAACAAACCAGGATTTAGTTACTGCCATTTCAGACGTGGAACTGAAGTCTCTAGCAACCTGTTAATCCCCTAAGATCATAGCACTGGTATGAGGAGGAAGTAAAGTTTAAAATCAACTCTTTTGGATTTCCAAATCCATGTTTTTCCTCCTTATTGTACTTTCTTTCATGGAGCAATGAGTAAAAATATATTTCAAAGTAGACTGGGATTTCTTGATTAACACTACTGACATGCTGGACCAGAAGATTCTCTATTGTGGGGGCTGTCCTATGCATTTCAGGATGTTTTGCAGCTTCCCTGGCTTCCCTGTAAGATGCCAGTATCATCCCCATTTATGATAACCAAAAATGTTTCCAGACATTGCTAAAGCCCCCTGGGGTCAAAGTCATCCCTGGCTAAGAATCATGTACTAAATCATACTCACATTATTCAGAGGGAAAATGTTCAGTTTTCAGAAAGATAGAACATAAAGGAATTTCCAAAGTCTGCTTGAAGGAGCTCATGATTATGTCAACATGAAACAAACAGAAACAGATATTGGAGATTTGACAATAATTGGTCTGGTGCAGACAGCTCAGTGAGGTAACTGAGACTCCAGAGCAGCTGTCTGCCAACTTTCCCCTTTCATTCACCACCCTGCCTCTGGGATAACAGCACTGAAGAGTAAGGATTATGTATATTTACACAAGGAAAGAAGGCTTTTCATTATAACATAAAGGATAGCATAGTCCTTCAGAAACATTAAATCAAGTGAGATAAAAACCCAGAAAAGCAGTCAGGCAGTCAACAACTTTTTTAGAAATGCCAACTCAATGACGGTCATTAGTCCAGACCCCTGGGAATTCTCGAGGGGGGAAAAAAAAAAGTAGACTCCTTCATAGAGTTTGAAGTCTAGTAAGGAAGAAAGATATTAGGCAAATGTATTGTGCACAGTTAATTAAATAATTAACAAAAATGTGTGGGCTGCAAAAGATGAATCCTTGTTATGTGTTTTGATGCCCTGCCAAAAAGCACACGATCACCATTTATGCTAGGTATTAAGCCATTATGTCTGAGCTCCAAATTCTTTTCTTTACATTCTGCCCTCTGGCTAAGCATTTTCCAGATGCTTCCATCAGGTGGCTTCCTGCTGGATTCTGTTAACAAGAAGCTTACAGGGAGCTCTGAAGGCAGGAGGAACTGAGAAGACAGTAGGCTTTGCTGGAGAAGGGATTTCCTTCTCTCTCTTTGCTTAGGGTTCTTGTCAAAGTTGCCCCAGCCTTTCAGCCCAACGCAGCAGCTAGTTCCAGCCTCCAGTTCTTTCTGGCAACCCCAGAACAGCTCCATGCTCTACAGAGAAGCCAGAAGCAGATGGGAAGTGTCCTTCCTCAGAGCGTCTCAATTCTGATAACCTCAAACTCTTTCCTTTTGTTTTCCACCAGCTCCAGAGGATAATTCACTGGATTAGCTCAGTGCTATGGTTTTTCTAGTAGTCATGTGTGGATGTGAGAGCTGGACCATAAAGAAGCTGAGTGCAGAAGAACTGATGCTTTTGAACTGTGGTGCTGGATAAGACTCTTGAGAGACCCTTGGACTGCAAGGAGATCAAACCAGTTAATCCTAAAGGGAATCAACTTCGAATAATCACTGGAAGGACTGATGCTTAAGCTGAAGTGCCAATACTTTGGCCACCTGATGTAAAGAGCTGACTCAATAGAAAAGACCCTGATGCTGGGAAAGATCAAGGGCAAAAAGACAAGGGAGCAGCAGAGGATGAGATGGTTGGATGGCATCACCAACTCAATGGACATGAGTTTGAGTAAGCTCTGGGAGTTGGTGATGGACAGGGAAGCCTGGCGTGCTGCAGTCCACGGGGTCACAAAGAGACGTGACTGAGCGACTGAACTGAACTGAACTGACAAAGTAGAAGCACAGGTATCCTTGCTGTGAACCAAGGCAAGGAGAAGACAATGGCTTCAAGTCATCTGTATTCAACGGGGCAACTTCATAAGACAGAATCAGTGGGCAAGGGCTTGGGGACAGAGCAGTGAATGAGACAAAGTCCCCATCCCCAAAAAACTTGTGATCTAGCAGAAAGAACTAGACAATAAACAAGTGACAAATGAGTCACATGATTTGGCAGGAATATAAGGTCCACAGGCCAGGTGGTTTACACGATAAATTCTTTTTCCTACAGTTCTGGAAGCCAGAAGTCCAAAATTAAAGTTCTGGGAGGGCTGGGCTCCCTGCAAAGGCTTTAGGGAGGATACTTATTAGTCTCTTCCAGCTTTTGGGAGCGCCAGGCATCCCTTGGCTTGTGGTCACACTAACTCCTATCTCTGCCTCTGTTTTCACATTACCTTTTCTTCTCTGTGTGTCTTTTTTGAGGACACTTTTCTTTGGATTTAGGGCCCACCTGAACAATCCAGGATGGGCTCATCTCAAGATCCTTATCTTAACAACATCTGCAAAAATTCTTCTTCCAAGTCACATTCATAGCTTCCAGAGATTAAGATGTAGCCGTATTTTTCTGGAGCCACCATTCAACCCATTACATGAGCAAAGGAAGAAGACAGTGATGAGGCCAGATTAAGGCAGGCAGTTTTAGGTAAGGCTAGGACACACCTCAGTGAGCACGAGGGGCAGTCATGGACATCTGAGGGAAGAGCATTCCAGACAAGAAAGAACAGGTTGGAAGAAGAGGGTCTTCCACCCCTCCCTTCCTTTCCCACTGCACCCTAAATACATATTTTTTCCTGCCTCATGACATATTAATGTTCCCTCTGCATGGAACTCTTTAAATCTGTCTCCATGTAGCAGAAACCTATCATACTCTGCTTTCCATTCCCTTGGCCACCTAGTGCCTTTGGCCCCAGCTGCAGTGGACACTCCTGTAAGTTCAGATTCACCTTGTGTTCACAGCATTGTGCCCCAAGCTCCCAGTCTCTCCTTCCTCTTTGCGCGTCAGCCCACCTCTGACTCTGTAGGAGCTGCTCAGCCAGAAGTGTGAGGAATTAATGACCCCAGAGTCTGGAGCCACTTGATAAATGTTCTTGACGCTTCAAGTAGACATTCTGGCTGGCATTTTATATACTTCCATCTCTTTCCACAGGAACGTAAGCACTGGGAGGGCAGGGATTTTCTGACTCTGCAAATCCAAATATCATCTGTTGAGTGACTCTGTGTGCACTGGTTATTTCAATCCCTCCACAACTCAGGGATTAAAATCTTGATTTTATGAGAAATCATCTCAATATTATTTAACCTTTGCTATTCTGAAATACACTAAAAGTATTATCTACTACATTTTATTCTAGAAAATAAATTAGAATTTCAATGTAAATTGCAGTAATTACACCTCAACCTAATCTTTATTAAAGTAATATAGGGAAAAGTGGAATAAGACTAATGCTATTTCTGTCAAATTAATTTATTTTTAAACTAAAACCCAAAGATTAATTTTAAAAACTCACCTATAGAGCTGAATAATTGGAGTCTTAGGCAACCTGTTAATTCACCAATTATACTCCAAGATCTTCTCCAAAACAGTGAAAATTTTTTTGGCTGTACCACACGTCATGTGGGAGCTTACCTCCCTGACAAGATATCAAAACTGTGCCCCCTGCAGTAGAACTGCAGAGTCTTAACCACTGGACTGCCAGGGAAGTTCTTAAAAAGTGAAATTTAAAATCAAGTTTTCTAGATCCAAATCAATACATTTTTCACTGTATAACACTTTCTTTTACTGAATAATGAAACATAACTTTGGACAACACTGGCCATCAAGTAAAACCTGATTAAATTGTGGGGGCTGAATTCCTTTTATTAAGCTGTTTTTCCTAAACCGGGATGCTGCTAAGTCGATTCAGTCGTGTCCGACTCTCCGCGACCCCATAGACGGCAGCCCACCAGGCTCCCCCGTCCCTGGGATTCTCCAGGCAAGAACACCGGAGTGGATTGCCACTTCCTTCTCCAATGCATGAAGGTGAAAAGAGAAAGTGAAGTCGCTCAGTCGAGTCCAACTCCTAGCGACCCCATGGACTGCAGCCTACCAGGCTCCTCCATCCACTCGATTTTCCAGGCGAGAGTACTGGAGTGGGGTACCACTGCCTTCTCTGAAACCGGGATGGGAACTAATATTTATTAAGTATCTACATCAGCGTTATTTGATTTCCTCACTAATCACATAATGGAAGATGCACTTTACAAATCCTTTCAGTGATCTGGAAGCCCTCGATTTGACATAGAAGCACTTTCTTTTGCAGGGAAGCTAGGATAGCTGGTTTCAAAAAAAAAAAAAAAACAACTTAACCTCATCAAAGGTCATACCTCAGCTGCCTTCAGTCAAATCAGGCCCAGTTATGATACGGCAGTAACATCATCAGAGCAGTTACAGGAGGTACCATGTGGCCACATGAGAGAATGCTGCCAATCATTAACTGACTCAAAATAAGTGCTAATACAAATGACATTCACTCTGGCTCTCATTTTTAACTATAGTTTTAATCCCTGTTCTGATCTCCTTTGACTGTGTGGATCACAATAAACTGTGGAAAATTCTGAAAGAGATGGGAATACCAGACCACCTGATCTGCCTCTTGAGAAACCTATAGGCAGGTCAGGAAGCAACAGTTAGAACTGGATGTGAAACAACAGACTGGTTCAAAATAGGAAGAGGAGTTCGTCAAGGCTGTATATTGTCACCCTGTTTATTTAACTTCTATGCAGAGTACATCATAAGAAACGCCGGACTGGAAGAAACACAAGCTGCAATCAAGATTGCCAGGAGAAATATCAATAATCTCAGATATGCAGATGACACCACCCTTATGGCAGAAAGTGAAGAGGAACTAAAAAGCCTTTTGATGAAGGTGAAAGTGGAGAGTGAAAAAGTTGACTTAAAGCTCAACATTCAGAAAACGAAGATC
>NW_011495035.1:745124-750952 GCF_000754665.1 Bison bison bison | reverse complement strand
GAGACAGACTCTTGAGATTCCCTTGGACTGCAAGGAGATCCAACCGGTCCATTCTGAAGGAGATCAGCCCTGGGGTTTCTTTGGAAGGAATGATGCTAAAGCTGAAACTCCAGTACTTTGGCCACCTCATGCGAAGAGTTGACTCATTGGAAAAGACTCTGATGCTGGGAGGGATTGGGGGCAGGAGGAGAAGGGGATGACAGAAGATGAGATGGCTGGATGGCATCACTGACTCAATGGACGTGAGTCTGAGTGAACTCTGGGAGTTGGTGAGGGACAGGGAGGCCTGGAGTGCTGCGATTCATGGGGTTGCAGAGAGTCGGACACGACTGAGCGACTGATCTGATCTGATCTGATCTCCTTATCCAAAGTAATATTTAAAGGCACCTGGCATTCTATCCAGGATATTTACCTACCTTAAACTATCCCCACAATCATCTAGAAGGTGTGTAACCATTAAAGTCCTCATTTAACAGCAGTATCACAGAAAGTCTTAACTATTGGTGAAGAGAGGGAGATAGGAAAAGTCACAGGCGACTCTTAGGGACACTCTGGGAACAAAAATGTATATAATCAGATGAAGCACAATCACATACACACACACAATGTACATACTTTCAAAGGTGTACACGGAACCCGATAGGTCCAAATATAAAGTTATACAAGAACTTAAGAAATCCTGACTAGGAGATTCAGGCTCAGAGAGCCACCAGCAGCGGTAACTTGCCTGAAGTTACCTAAACCTGAAGGCTCTAGGTGTGTGGAGATGCATATCTGTTTAACCCCAAAGTCTGCTTCCAAGGGGGCAATACTATGTAATTTCCCAAGAAGTGTCAGTCAATTGAAATCCAAGCACATTCAGATTAACCTAGACAGCATAAGGGAGAGCATAACAAATATTAGTCCAACTTCATTAACCTTGGCCCAAGTTCTTCTAACTCAGGAAAGATCTGAAAGTGGGAGCCCTTTTGACTGGGGTACATCCCACGGCGGGACAGTCCGCTTGGCCACGGGGCATGTCCTGGCTTTGTCTCATCAGTGCTGGTCTGTGGACCCCACTCAGGAGCGGCCAGCTGCCTTTGCTGTTGATTGACCCGATTCCCGTGGTCTGAACATTAGCGAAGTGCTGAGACACCGTGGACACATACCTCCAGGAGGAGACGCAACCTAGGACACCCTAAAAACCACAGTTACCAACAGGCTCTGGATCTAGCTGAACAAAGCCAAGCCTTTTATTTTAGACTTGTCAGTTTTCATTATCTCCACATGAAACGAACAGGGAGCGCAGTGATGGGCACTTGACTGAGAAAATTAAATGAATTTAGCTCTAATCTAGGAAACTGTAGAGAGGCTGGGGCTCTGGGATCTTTTAATTTGCTGATTTAGCCCCAGGAAGATGCTTAAATTATAATGATGATTTTTTTATTAAGATGAAAAAAAAAACAAAAACCACCAGAGATTGGCATTTCTTCTTTCAGAGGGAAACCACGCAGTTGTCTTGGTAGCTTAACATTTTATTTATATTACCTTAATATTCAAGCACACACACAATATTCAAGCATAACTCAATTGGGTCCCAGGTTTTACATTAATATGAATAACAAGAATTTTGAGTCCTGAATTATAGTTTTGAACAGTCCAAAGTTTCATGTTAGAAAATTGCCAGCAGATGGCAGTATCTGACAAGGAGTTTGGACAGTTTTCTCCCTGCTCTCCCTCCAATGTAGCCAAAAGTCGCACTTAAAAGCCATGGCCAATGGATGCAAAAATGTAGGCAATGCCTTACAAACACGCACGGTAGCTGATATTAGTTGTTTCAATCCTTTTGAAAAAAATTTAAAAATAATTATTTGAATCCTTTCTCTAAATAGCCCAAATAATGGGTTCAATTTATTTCAATATATACCATTAACTGTGACATTAACTTATGGTAATATAAATGAATTTCCATCAGTAAGAACGCTTTTTTAAAATATAGCTTTAATGGGAATGTTCCATCTCTTTGCCTCATGAATTTCTAATAACAATATCATCAGATTTTTTTCAATTCATTATTAATGTGTACCAAGCACTAAATTATATATATATATATATATATATATGTATATAGGTATGTGGAGCTAGGCAAGCTGCTACACATCTCTCTTTCCCATAGGCACCAAGAAATAATAAACAAAAAGATAATAACCAAGGGTTAGGAGAAAGGAATTTGGAATTTAGAGTCTGTCAGTTCTGATTAGAACTCCAGTTTTAATTAACCTGAAAATTACATTTTACTATTACTACTTTTTTTCCACAGTGTCCTTTCTTTCTGTCTGGTTGAGATTATATCTCAGTAACTGTGCTTTGCAATAAAAAAAATGACACTATTTTATTCAATAAGTATACCTGAATTTGAGGATACAGTGGTGAAAAAAGCCAAGCCCTTCCTCTATGAAGCTTCCATGCTGGTTAGCAGAGACAAACAATAAAGATGTATACAAATAACATACCAGTTGTAGAAGTGATAATTAGTACAAAAAAAATTAAGGCGGGAAAAGAAATGCATAGTGGATACGGAGGTGGGCTGGCGGGGCCTTTGAGAGTTGTTGGCTTTGGGGTTGAGTCCTGGGTGGTCAAAGTGGTGAAACAATCTGACAGAAGAACATCCATGCTGAGAACAGCAAATGCAAGGTCACTGAGGCAGGAAGGGACTGAGTATAATTAAGGAACTGTGAAGAAGCTCATGGGATGCAGCAAACTGAGTGGGAAAGGGTGATAGGAAATGGAGCCAGAGAGGGAGGCTGAGGTCAGACCATGAAGGGCCTGGATACCTAGGCTAAAGAATTCTAAGTAAATTTCATTCTACATGTGTGGGGAGACACTGACGGTATAAAGCAGGAGGGTGATAGGGTCTGAGTCACCCTTTGACAGGATGTCCCTATGAACTAGCATCTCCTCATTTTAAACTTAAAAGAGATTGAGGTATTCAGTGATTAAGTGATTTGCTCAAGATCACCAAGCTATGAAGGGATGGGTTCACTGAACTTCACTCATACATGCAGCAAGCTCTTACTAAAGCCAGCTGTGAGATCCATACTTATAGTCATTAAGAGATGCTATCCTTGCCTTTTAGTTTTAAAATCTAATTGAAGAAATGAGAGAGATTCAGAAAGAAGACACAATTTGAATAAAAACTGTTATGTATCAGTTGATAGAAATAACAATAAAATAACTGCATTAACTAGATGCCACCATCAATTAATCAGATTTCAGTTCAGTTCACTCACTCAGTTGTGTCCAACTCTTTGCGACCCCATGAATCTCAGCATGCCAGCCTCCCTGTCCAACCCCAACTCCCGGAGTTCACTCAGACTCACATCCATCGAGTCGGTGATGCCATCCAGCCATCTCATCCTCTGTCGTCCCCTTCTCCTCCTGCCCCCAATCCCTCCCAGTTTCCAATGAGTCAACTCTGCGCATGAGGTGGCCAAAGTACTGGATTTTCAGCTTTAGCATCATTTCTTCCAAAGAAATCCCAGGGCTGATCTCCTTCACAATGGACTGGTTGGATTGGGCTCCACCAAAGAAAGAAAACAAAGGCATACCTAAAATTTTTAGAAATGTACTCTGATGGACTCACCCTAAGACGATCCCCCAAAGTGCACACCTTGTATAATTTCCTCGCCTTGAACAAGTCCAGGACCTCTGACTTGCTTCTAACCAACAGAGCAAGGCAAAAGTGATGAGATGTCACTCCTGTATTATATTCTTTATTAAGAATCTATCT
This sequence comes from Bison bison bison, assembly GCF_000754665.1. Taxonomy (NCBI): domain Eukaryota; kingdom Metazoa; phylum Chordata; class Mammalia; order Artiodactyla; family Bovidae; genus Bison; species Bison bison. The sequence continues at coordinate 747,183 of NW_011495035.1, read as the reverse complement.
TAACAAAAAGAGTAAACCCTCTCCCTCGAGCTGGCCTTGAAGAAGCAAATTGCCATGATTTCTAAATGGGAATGAATTCTGCCAACTCTGTGAATGAGCTTGGAAGAGAACTCTTCCCCAGTTGAGCCTCTGTTGAAACTTCAGCCTCAGCCAACCACTAGATTGCAACAAAGCAGAGAATGCAGTTAAGCCATGCCCAGAGTTGTGAACATAGAAATAGTGAGGTAATAAAGTATGTTGTTTTAAGCCACTAAATTTGTGGCAATTTGTTATGCAGCATAAAAAACTAATACTCTCACCAATGTTGAGGAAACCACCGAGGGTTCATGTAGCTTCATCCCAGCCTTGTCTACGTCTCGTGATACTTGAGTGTAATTCCACAATCCTCACGTAGGAAGACCCAGATGTCGTCCAACGAATATAAAACTCACTGGTATTCAAGGGAAGAGAGCAGTATTACTAGAAAAGATCATCCCAAAACAAACATGGAAACAAATGAACTAAAATACTTTCTGCTTAAGCCCAAACCCATCAGGACTTCAGATAACATGAGCTCTCCCTTTTCAAAGCATTATGCAATGGAAATTGTTATTCAAAGTACAGAATGCTTGCATGCTAAGTCACTTCAGTTGTGTCTGACTCTTTACAATCCATGCATTGTAGCCTGCTGGGCTCTTCTGTCCATGGGATTTCCCAGGCAAGAATACTGGAGTGGGTTGCCATTTCCTACTTCAGGGGATCTTCCTCACCCACAGACTGAATCCGCATCTCCTGCAGTTCCTGCGTTGAAGGCAGATTCTTTAGCACTGAGCCAGTAATAGTGGTAATAGTGTTTCCCCAATTATGTTGGGCAGAGAAATGTCCCCAAAGATCTCAGCAAAGTAAAGAAGGCAAAAACACTTCATGTTACATAGTCTTTGTTGGAGATTCCCAATGCACATAATAAGCATGTTAAAATTTAGCCTGGCAAAATATACCTTGTAACATGGGTTTATGGACTTCCCTGGTAGTTCAGCTGGTAAAGAATCCACCTGCAGTGCAGGAGACCCCATTTCAATTCCTGGGTCAGGAAGATTCCCTGGTAAAGGGACAGGCTACCCACTCCAGTATTCTTGGGCTTTCCTGGTGGCTCAGACGATAAAGAATCCACCTGCAGTGCAGGAGACCTGGGTTGGATCCCTGGGTTGGGAAGATCCCCTGGAGGAGGACATGGCAACCCACTATAGTATTCTTGCCTGGAGAACCCCCTGTGGACAGAGGAGCCCGGTGGGCTACAGTCCATGGGGTCACAAAAAGTCAGACACAACTGAGCAAACTAAACACAACATGGATTTAGTCAAGAATTTTCCAAGTCTAATGTGGAATATCCACTTCTTCTCTCTTCAGTGTTTCCTCTTGATATTCACCAGAACTAGTGTTACTCAGGACATATTTTGATAAATGCTGGTAATTGTCATGGGTATCGCCTGCCTGATTGCACATAGAAGAAGCTTAGGTAACAGGAGAAAGAGAAAGAATTCAAAATTTGAAACAAATGTCCCCATGAAGTAGATGAAATATATGATGCAAAATGTGCTGAGACTATTCTCTGTACCTTCCTCAAAAGGTCAAAAAGTTGACTATTGGGTTATTTATGTTATGATGATAATAAGTTGATTTGAAGCAAGTCAGATTCAGCTTCACAAAGAACTAATTTTATGATTACTTACCACTTACCTAGAGCTTACCATGTGCCAGATGCTACTCAAAGTACATTCAGTTCAGTTCAGTTCAGTTGCTCAGTCATGCCTGACTCCCTGTGACCTCATGAACCGCAGCATGCCAGGCCTCCCTGTCCATCACCAACTCCCGGAGTCCACCCAAACCCATGTATCCCGTCGATGATGCCATCCAACCGTCTTATCCTCTGTCGTCCCCTTCTCCTCCTGCCCTCAATCTTTCCCAGCATCAGGGTCTTTTCCCATGAGTCAGTTCTTCACAACAGGTGGCCAAGTATTGGAGTTTCAGCTTTAGCATCAGTCCTTCCAAAGAACACCCAGGGCTGATCTCCTTTAGGATG
>NW_011495035.1:744712-745024 GCF_000754665.1 Bison bison bison | reverse complement strand
TCTAGGTTGGTCATAACTTTCCTTCCAAGGAGTAAGCGTCTTTTAATTTCATGGCTGCAATCACCATCTGCAGTGATTTTGGAGCCCCCCAAAATAAAGTCAGCCCCTGTTTCCACTGTTTCCCCATCTATTTCCCATGAAGTGATGGGACCAGATGCCATGATCTTCGTTTTCTAAATGTTGAGCTTTAAGCCAACTTTTTCACTCTCCGCATTCACTTTCATCAAGAGGCTCTTTAGTTTTTCTTCACTTTCTGCCATAAGGGTGGTGTCATCTGCATATCTGAGGTTATTGATATTTCTCCCAGCAATC
>NW_011495035.1:744364-744612 GCF_000754665.1 Bison bison bison | reverse complement strand
TAGGATGGACTGGTTGGATCTCCTTGCAGTCCAAGGGACTCTCAAGAGTCTTCTCCGACACCACAGTTTAAAAGCATCAATTCTTTGGCGCTCAGCTTTCTCACAGTCCAACTCTCACATCCATACATGACCACAGGAAAAACCATAGCCTTGAATAGACAGGCCTTTGTTGACAAAGTAATGTCTCTGCTTTTGAATATGCTATCTAGGTTGGTCATAACTTTCCTTCCAAGGAGTAAGCGTCTTTT